>NC_052513.1:14332248-14542248 GCF_014356525.2 Nilaparvata lugens | reverse complement strand
AGCATTATTTCTAATTGCGCTCACTATATACACTAGGATCCCCAGATTTTAACGGCTGGCCACTAGATTTCGCCAAAGCTGGTGTCCCACTCAGGTCGTTTTTCATGGTTGCTAAACACTAGGCCGCCAATAGTTGCTCTCTGGCGACACACTCGTGGCCGGATGTAATACAAGCCTTAGAGTTCCTATGTATTAAAACGACGTCTTTAGTTTATATTTGATAAACCTAACCTTCACCTTGAAATCAAGCTATAATACTCATTGAATGAATGAGTGCCGACCAACCTCACTGGCTCAGGTCTGGTCGATTTGAGATGGCTGCTGATAGTTTTTTCATGTGGCTCTGTCGATGGACTGCCACCACAACTATGAAACTTTCTCAAACCGTTCTACAAGCTCATTGAGTTCATCCTCTCTCAGCGAGTACGGAGGGTAGTTATAAGTTTCTCACGTTACAGGCTACAAAACTTCTTATACTCTAACTCACAAACACAAACGGCAGTCTGTTAAAAACTTTAAAGTTCCTAAGGGGTAGCATTGATGTGCTTTTGTCAATCTGGAGTAGGCAGGTCAATGTTGCCTCGTCTCCTGGTATTGTGATGGTGCAGCTGGCTCTCCTAGAAAGAGTGAATCTTACTCTTTAAGAGCAGCAGTGATCTATACATGTACTGACTAGGCTGTCAGGATTCTTAAAATTGGACGGCAGTGCTCCAGGTAATGCGATGACGTGATAACACGGAGAACTTTTTTCTGTAGAAGGAGAATTCACAGATTTCACAGCTCCCTGCATGGCCCCATAGTAGTATTCCGTAGTTTATATGACTATGGAACAACTCATGGTAGGCTGAAATCAAATAGTTAGCTGACACATGTCGCTTCAGTTTCCGAGTTTTCGAGTGGCATCAAAAATGTCACTCGATTGCAAAGCATGCCTCTCCCACGATAGAGTGGAGTCCATCACAAAACCCAAGAGTTCGACCTCCGCCTCACCACGAGCCTGCAGACCACGCCTTAAGGCGAACACCAGGTTCTGTATTCTCCCTTCATTCAAGCACAGTTTATTTCATTTAAACCACTGGCTAGCCTCCTCTACAAGTAGATTTGACTGGACTGGTCAACGGCTGTTTGTGAGTCTTCATCCAGGGCCAGTAGGGTGGTGTCATTAGCAATCAATAATGTGTGCCCTTCCAATAATCAGTATAATAATACTGGTAATAATAACCCTTCCAATAATAAGGGCAATAATCAGTACCCTTCCATGCTCATTGAAGTCGATGATTAATACAAGGAACAGCAGAGGACCAAGAATTGATCCTTGCGGCACTACATAGATCACCTCTTTTGACTGTGATTCCGCACCATTCACTGATGTCACCTGCATAGGTTTATTTATTTATATGACTTTTATTGCATGGAATAGAACTCAAATCACCATACTAACTAGCTCAAATTATCTATAGGAATTTGCCGGACGTTATCAGGGAGGCTGAGGATTGCAGCGACCTGGTGTATAAAAGTAGGTTGGTCGGGTGGCTTTTTGGCATAGGCTGGATTGGAACTGAGGAACTGCTCCATTCACCATACATGTAGTATAACTTACCAGCTCAATTCAATTAAAATATAACTTTTTCGCTTCATTGCTGGTCCTAGGTTCCCTTGCTCTCCCACTTGTAAATTTATAATCAACTCTGCTCTGCTATTGATCACGCATTTTTTTGAATAAACTATAAACAGCAGTTACATTTCCCTATATAGGTTGTATAGAACATAAAGTTAATAGTCCATAGCACAGATAAAGATACATGTTACTCTATTTTCATGCAAGAACTCTCCCCCATTCATAGACGTATAGTCTTCTTGGGGGAATTCCACGCCATCTATATAAAAGCATTAATGTAATAATGTATCATTTTCTATTTCAATTGATGTATTCTATTTATAATTGAATTTATGAAATTTTACATTTTTTTTGTAATACAATGTGGAAAATTATTTGATTTGATTTATTGTACAAGAGATCGATTTTGGATGTTCTAAAAGTTTCCTCTCTAAGAATTAACACTATCACTCCCTGAGTGACCTGCATATGTCAGCCTGATTTCAGAGCCTCTAACATGATTGAAGACTGCTTTTGGGCAGCCGTAACTGACGGCTCATACTCATTATTGTCATATTTTATATATTAACACATCAACCTTTTTTTGTTACAGGCGCAGTTGATGTAGACCGTTTGATTAGTGAGAAGGATTTAGAGTTACTCAGCGATTTACTACGGAATGTGACAAACTTGAATTTGGAATCCGATTTCGATGTCAAAGTTCTTGATCCCGACTTTGTGAAACTCTTTCGACTAGCTCAACTCTCTGTTGACTTTTTGCTTCACTGCAAAAGTTATTTAGAGAATTGTCTCTATGATTCTCAACATAAATTGAATGTTGCTGTTAAGGTGTGTAAATTTAGAATCTGAGTACATTTTCATATTTTTTCATAGTAAATCATGTAAATGCCACTCTTCTTTTGTGAATCTTCCACAAATCTATGTGTATTGATTCATAACGGGTGACCCTGTATAACGGGAACATTTGAAAACGCCTTAAAACATTAGTGGGAAGGGCAAAAATGAATTTATTCAAACTAATGTAAAGTTCAAGACTTGCCATTTGAGAATTATCAATAACATCTATCACAATTTTTACAGTTACTTTTTCAAGATTACACTTCTGTGTTGAGATTCCTGAACGATTGCTGCAACATTTCAGCTGGGATATTGTTAGTTTCATTTTGAATTGTTTGTTATGATTCAACCACAGTTATTGGTCAAGTTGTGAAAACGTTTGATTTGAGATAGCTCCACAAACAGAAAATCGCAGGTGGACAGATTATGGGATCAGGAAACGTAACCTAATCGTGGGATACACGGTTACTAAACAATACTCACTCGCACAGTTGCCAGATTGAATGCTGTGCAGAGTGGATTTCGCTCACAATTTCATAAATAATTTTGAATTAATTAAAAATCAAAACAGAACTCAAAATGAAATCCGCAATATCCCAGATGAGATGTTGCAGCGATCAATGAGGAATCGTCAACACGAATTTCAAGAGTGTATTCGTTCAGGAGGAAGCCATCTTAAAGAAGTAATTGTCAAAAAGTGATAGATGTTATTAATAATTCTCAAATGGCTAGTCTTGAACTTTGCATTAGTTTGATTAAAATCATTTTTTCCCTTCCCACTAATGTTTTATGTCATTTTTAAAAGTTCCCGTTATTCTGTGTCACCCTTTCCAGCAGGCTTATGCCTACTTTCCAACAAGTTCTATCAAGTTAATTCTAAACTCTTTCTCTTTTTATGTAGTTTGCGATATGCACCTGAAATTGAACTACTAGAGTAAACATTTGAAAGTTAAGAAATCCCATTCGCTCATCAAGTAATTTCCATCTTATGATTGACTTGCTCTTTCAACAAACATAACCCAGGAACAAAATCTCGTGGAAGGAACGTATTTAGAACAGTGTGTGGATTATAGTTTACTCGTTTACAATGCATTCCCTAGTAACTAATAACTTTTCTTTAAAAACTTGAAATATTTTTAAATTTTATCCTTTTTATAGACCTTTTTTATGCTTATATCGTTGGCAGTAAGCTGTATCCCAAATTTCCACCAATAGTGCAACCTCAATCATAGAATAAGCAATCTATCAAAGCAGAGATCGATACTCTGAGTAGAGTATTAATTAATAGAAAATGTTAAAAATATGAGATTAAAACTCAAGGAATATTCAGTTGCATTATCCCTAAACTCCCTTCAAGAGTTTATAGACCTGACTATCTGAAGTTTCTCACTAATTGAATAATTAATTTCAATTTCAATTTATTATTGTTCTCAATTCAATTCTCTGCCTTGATGTTTTGGTTTCCCAATTTTTGTTTTCAGGAAGTGAAATCCTTACGTCACATATGTGAGGAAACGAAATACGAATTGAAGAGAGCGAAGAAGCATTTGAGAGAGCATCAGGCTCAATCAAATCATGCATCACTCCTACAAACTTCTCATAAAGTAAGTCTCACTTGAATATATCTTATTGGCTAAGGTATAGGATTCCTACGAATGTCTGATTAATATAAAATTATTCATTCCTATTCATTGTAAGTCACGTATTCTTTATTCAATTCTTTATTCATTTATTTAATTTATTTATTTATTTAATCATTCAGAATAATTACACAACTTACAGAAAAGTACCACAGGCTTATAAGCCCAAAACGGTTCCAATTCTAATTTATACAACAGTCCAAATGTAGCTAGGTTATGTGTCACTTAACATTCATCAATTACACACTCAATTTGATTCAATTTTTATTCCTATTCATAGTTTCAGATTGAAGATTTGGTGTTGAAATTGAAGTGAACATAACCTACATAATATTTGGACGATTTGTGACAAAATCTGGAAATTGAAAAAGTTTTGGGCAATAGCCTGTTTTTTCTTTTCCGACTATTGTATTGTTCGCTCTATCTAATAAATAAATAAATAAATTTACAATTCAAAACACACAAAAATCATTTTTAAATTAAAATTACTTCTAAACTAAATTAAATCAATCACAATTAATTAGAAAATTCCAAACTTTGAAAAAACTATAAAATTTTGAGACCGAAAAGTCAAACACGAATTTAATTTATTATTGCAGATCTGTTTATACAATAAGTGCATTATCAAAATGATAGGGAGTGGAAAAATAAGGTAACCTTGTGCTATTCCTCTCGCAAATATTCCTAACTATTCTTCACGTATTACATTTACTCCACCTTACTTCACTTATTAGGTCCTCCCGACAGTCTGATCAGTCTGATCTAGAGGGGTGTTTGATTGTCGGGAGTTTGATATGGCGAGATTCACTCCATTCTGTCAGCATTAGTTGAATTGGAAGCGTTGGTGTCACTCATTAGGGATGCTGACAGTTTAAAGTGAATATCACTATAGAACACCAGTGTCTTGGTGCATTAGTTCCTATGTACCGGTTGCACAACAACCGGTTAAATTTTAACCGTGATTAATTCCACGAGAACCAATCACAGAAGCCGTCTTTTCAAAAACACCTTCTCTGATTGGTTCTCGTGAAATTAATCACGATTAAAATTTAACCGGCTGTTGTGCAACCGGGCCCTATGTCTTTTATTACAACAGGGTCACCAGTTGAGATACCAGATTTTGATTGCTAGATCAAAATAACGCGGCGGCTTCGATGGGTTTGTTATTGGTTGTAAGAACCCAATTAATTAACCTTCAATTAACAACCGAACTAGCGTAGCGGGCTCCTAATTTTGACTAGAGGCTCGTCTCGTTGTTCGTTTGTAAGTTTTTGTTGGTATGTTCGACAATAACGTTCGAATGCTTTCATAAATCAACTTTAAATTCTCAACACATATTCTTTGAACCATTAGGCCGGTTGCAGACTAACCACTATCGCATGTGGGATGTGGGAGCGATTATTTTCTATCTGTGGTACCACAAACGCAGCGCATATGGAATACATTGGCAGACATGGCAGTGGCACTGATACTTCCACATGGCGTTGCGCGCTGTAGTATGCTATTATTTTCCTTGCGATTGTTGTACCACTGGTTTGAGCACTACGCTTCATCTAGCTTCTGTACCACAATCGCAGTCACTGTGACTTTGAAAACGTCTGTATGATAAAAACATCTGTATGATAAAAACATCTGATAAAAACTCCCGAATATGATACAAACATCTGAAAACTGTTGCACTAATGCACGTTTTCTCGAATGTTGTGTGAAAGTCTCTCTGCGTTAGGCCCGGCTCAAAGTAGACCAACGCTAATCCATGAAAAGCAACCCACGCCGTGGGGTATTTTGTAAACCATTGCTAGGCTTCTCTAGGCATCTGTGTAATACATGCAATGAATAATCCACTTGTCAGCTGATTGATTATGAATAATCCCACGGCGTGGGTTGCTTTTCGTGGATTAACGTGAGTCTACTTTGCGGCGGGCCTTAGTCGTATTGTTCTGTGGTATGTCGGTCCCACTTCCCACATGCGATAGTGGTTCGTCTGCAACCGGCCTTATACATATCTAGTCCGTAGGCCAACATAATTAACTCACTGCTTCGTTCTTTTATTATAATGATGTAGGCTAACCCTACATGGATACTTATCCCTCCTAAAGCGTTGAACGTTCCAAATTGATGTAGTCTTTTATTTTTATCTGACTCATGAATGTAAACTTTAAATGTAATAAAGTGTCAATTACAAAAGCACGTTTACAACAATATTATAACAGGAGAACATTGAAAGTGCATAAGAAGAATAAAGTAGTAATCTCTATAACAAATCTCAAATTATTAATAAATGCATTATAAATTCTTAATTAATTGTTAGTGGATTATTAATTGCATGCTATCAATAACTCAGGGCAACTTGAACTATTTCTCTTGCCTTCCCACTGCTTTTAATAGATCAGTTGACAGAATGTAAGCGGCATTTTGATCGAGTTCTCCATCCCGGGAGCTCACTAGTTAAAATTAAACAAATTACATTTTCCTTTCTCTTGAGCTACCCTGATGAATACTCATTTTGTTTCATTCAATTTTTATTATATTGGAACTTCTATTTAGATATTGCTCTCTGTCGAGTTTTTCTGTGTATTATGTTTTCTTATTGATGAAGTTCTTGTTAATCTACCAAAGATGGGATTAGTTTACCTGTGCACAGGCTTATGTCACTCAGGAGTTTTCCTGAGTTTTTTATTTCATGAGAAGTTTTTGTGAATTATGTTGTGCTTCAAAAGTTTTGAATTTTCACTCTGAAGATGACACCATAGGTATTGGAACATGTATGTAGCTTTTCAATAAATTCGTGATATTTTTAAACAATATTCTAGTGTTTCATAATAGATAAATATCACTATATCTCACCGAAAACACCAAAGTCAAAAATGAGATAAATTTGACTTGTATGGTTGAATGTGAATTTTCTTTGAACAGTGTCACCTGTGCGGTAAGGCGTTCATCGAAGAGGCGTACCTACAAAGTCATCTGCGCAGGCGTCATCCAGACCACTTACCCCCCGAAAGCAACGATTCCACTCAGACAGCCGCCATGCTGCGTACCGAAATCAAACAGTTGAAGGAGAGACTGAATTTTGCCGAACTACAACTCAACAAGCGTTTTGTGAGTGCTGCTGCATTTTATCATAATTCATTCATTCAATCATCATTCCATTCTTTTTTATTTTCATTCTATATGATATAACTCTTCCCAATCAATTCTCATGTGTTCAACCGCGTACCTGTATTGTACCTGTATTCTAGGTACCTTGAGTCTGATTAATCCTATCTTCAGAGTAGGTGATATATAGTGATATATATATATATATTATATATAATATAGTGATATCAGAGTATGGAGAAAATTCCTTTTCCTTTCATTAAATCCTTAAAATGCAAAATTTAAAAAAAAACCTTGTGTATACGTTGACGGGCAGTTAAAAAATGAATATTCCCGCCAAATCTAATAGAATTCTATCGACGCGTTTGGCCGTGATTGCGTTACATTCATAAATACATACAGACAGACGAAAGAAAATCCGAGTTAAAACATAGACCTCACTGCGTTCGGTCAATAAAACAGACCAATAATGCTATTGGAATTTTTTCAATAATTGCAGTTTGATGACGAAAAAGTTAAATAATCCAGCGTGGAATATTTTATTAATACTCTTATATAATATAGAGAATTTTCAGGTCACACCTGATCGATTTCAGGGCCTCTGACTTGACCTTATGACTGTTTAAGAGTGTTAATCTAGGATTGGTTGCACTTTTCTATGATCGATTACTCGATCTAAATAGCTTTTTTACTAGTGCTCCCTAGTTTTGAGTGCTCTCAATTTTGGTAATTGATTGAGGCATATTTTGGACTGAGCCTGTAGACTCTTTTCTAATCATTAATGTGATCTGTATATTATTCATTGTAAAATAATAAAATAATTTATAAAAGCATTCACTTATTTGCGCTACTTTTTTACAAATTAATAAAAACTTGTAGTACTCTTTATTATTAAAAACTTTAAAACATTTCAAGGACTAGTTTCGACCATAGCTTTTTTTGGTAATTTAAAAAATGACTCAAGTTATTAATAAGTTATCAAGTTTTTAATAATAAAGGGTACTACAAGTTTTTATTAAAATAATTATGTATTTCATTGGCATTCGCTAGGTACTCTCATAATAATTTGTATTAAAAAAAATCAAAATTTGAAATCATCACACACAAAAATACAATATTGCAATAGAACTCAAAATGCCGGCCGGGTTGGTCCAGTGGTAAGGAGTGTTACAAACTTCGGTCTGCTAGCACCACCTGGTTCATGCGTTCGAATTCCTCCGATGGCATGGACGTTGACGTTTGATCATCTCATCAATATTCACCAACGCTCTTTCCATCACCCACGCACTAGCAAAAGGCTCATTTGGTCATCATCAGCAATAAGACAACATTCTAATTCGCATAAAAATATATCTTTGTAGATTTTTGAGATTGGAATCCTACCTTACTTGATTGAAATTTATTTTTTTGTTTCATAGGAAGAAACGTCTCCTCGGCTGGCTAATGAGGAGGTTGAAAATGAAACTTCTAGTATCAAGGAAGATGTCATGGCTCTTCGCAATCTACTTCAGTCCGAGATAAAAGTAATTACTGTATTAACCTTCTGGCAGTCGCGCTGTTGTAAAAAGTACAACAGTGTCAGTTTTTTTGCTGCACCAAACTATTGAATGGGGTGGTGTCAGTGAATGAGTCATCTATGCATTCCAAAACTTTCCCCCCATCACTCCACTGAGTTGCAGTATCAACCGAGCAATGGTTCAGTCTTTAGGTGCCATTTAGTCGCGACAGTGCATAAGTCGCACTGTGCATAAGATGGGGAAAGACTGTACACAGGGACTGTAAACGAACCAATAACACAGAATTGATGGCTTTGCTTGATGTACCTTATTGGACTATGAAATGGTATTTATCCAAATGTTCATAGGCGTAAAATAATCCAAGAAAATGGAAAAGTAATTATACAATTAATTAATATGTTTTGACAGTAAACAGAGTACATAACACTTGAAAAATTGGATGTTGTAAAAAATACAACACGCGACTGCTCGTTTGATTGAGTACGAGCGCGACTACCGGAAGGTTGATAAATTAGTAGTAAATAATTTTTAAACAATTCCTTCAGAAAAAGTGTGTTCAATAGATTCATTTGAGATTGGAAACTATTGAAATGTAGAATGTAAATTAAATTATGAATGTGAATTATTCTAATGTTCATTAGATTTATAAATCACTCTATACCTTCTTTGAAAATCAATATTGTGCCAGAGTTATCATTTGAACTGCAAAATAGCTTCTATATTAGATTTGGATAAAGAACTTTGGTTGAGTTTAACAGAAATATTACCTCCTTTTTCTTCCAATGTGTCCAAGGTTTTATGAAATCTTATTACATCATTCAAATACACCAAAATTGATTCCACGGACTTATTAATTCACGTAAATCTTAACACACTTGAAATAAATAGTTATTCATAAATTGACGTTTTGGTGAAAAAAAATCATCGAATTAGAAGAGTGTGTATTTTGCTTTGCTGTGTTTAAACTTGAATTACAGGTTTCTATCGTATGTTACACGCGGTGATATGACAGATCACTCCTTCTAAAATCATCAATTTCTCTCATTTCTTGACAGATGAGGTATATTGGAGGTCTTGGGTTGATGAAAGATGATTCATTGATTATGTTTTATGAGTATATATTGTCAAAAAGTCATCAAATTAAAAAGTATCCTCAGTACAATCACTCTGGCATCTCATACGTGATTGTTCCAAGCATAGTGGCTTCTTACACACATGGCTTTCTTGAGATCACGCGGTGATCGCACAGATCAAAAGTTGTAAAGGCAGACTTCAATATGGTGTGCAACAATAACAACTGGACTGACTCACTCCTCAATCATATCTAGAAAGATAATGGAAATTCTGAATCTCTTAGAGTGAACCAGTGAAATTACGCAAATACATTGAACTGCTTTAAGGAGTTAAGAGCTTATAATAAGCTTCCCGCACATTTAAAAGAGCTAGAAGTGGGTAATTTTAAAAGAGTCATAAAAAATATGTTAATAGAAATATGTCCATATAGAAAAGAGGAGTTTCTAATTTGAGGGTATTTTGTTTGCTGTTTGTATGCTTGTGTTTTTATTTTTATTTCTTCGAATGTAAATACTTTTTATTTACCATGTTTAATCTATGACGATGCTATGCATTTGTATAAAATGTTTTCTGCAATAAAGAAATCTTGAATCTTGGAATGCTGAACTCAGTGTTGCCACTCCAAGAAATTTTGCAACGAAAAATATCCCTTTCTGATCTCTCAGATCAGCCGCGTGTAATGCAGGGTTAAGATGTCAGAAACAATGAAGATAGAAAATTCCAGATTTCTTGTTTCAAATCATGATAATTCATACATCCTTATCCTGGTTCATTACAGAAACTGAAGGAAAATGGAAAGCAGGACAAATCTGATCATTCCACCAAAACTCAAGACGTCCAAAGTATTCCGGCAAAGAATACTAAGGAAGTGTCTACCAACACTGATACATTTAATGAGGTAAGGTTTTGTAAGTGCTCATGTTACATCCACTAGATAATATCTTCATGAACTAACGAAGGAATTTAATTCAATATTTATTCAATATATTGAATAATTCTATTGCTATAAATATTGAATTAAATTCCTTTGTTAGTTCATGAATAGCAACTGCCAGAATTATATTTTTCACATTATCCCATGTTTCTATCAAAAATTGGGAGAGAAATGGTTCAGGTTCAGCCTAGTTTTTTCTCCATGGTATCTATCTATATTCTATATAATTATATAAAAGCGAAATGGCATTCACTCACTCACTGACTGACTGACTCACTCACTCACTCGCAGAACTAAAAATCTACCGGACCAAAAACGTTCAAATTTGGTAGGTATGTTCAGTTGGCCCTTTAGAGGCGCACTAAAAACGGATTTGGAAAAATGTCCAAAGATACGCCCAAAATCTTCGTTTTTCCAGCGTTTTCTCAGCTTTATCGAGAACAAATGAACAGAAAATGTTCAAATTTGGTACAGAAGCTCAGCTAGGGTGTAATAATGTGATACCTCCCTCGCGTTCGCTACCTTTCAGCCTGCCGCTCTGCTCTGCTCCCCACGCCACGCATCAACCAAATGAGTGGTTGACCCACCCGCCACCAGGGTGCGCCTCAGTCGCCGCCACCCGTTCCTGCGTTTCTATTGGCCAAGCACCGCCGGCCAATAGCAGCGCAGGTGAACTCGGGGACTGTGAATAAAAGGGGGCTACTCAGCTACCCTCGATAGCACTTGCTCACTAGCAGCCTTCCACTGAAGAACCAGCCGAGACCACTACCAGAGACCACTACCAGCCGAGACCACTACCGAGACCAGGAGCAGAGCAGCGAGCAGGCCAATGAGGGAACCACGGCGAGACTAACCGCAACCTGAGGTGTCTTCCTTGTCTACTACCCAGCCGATGCCTAGGAGGAACCGAGCCGGCCGCCGAATCCAGAAGAGGAGGGCCCTACGTCGGCTTCGCCAGGTGGAGGAGAGGCTGAGGCTGTACACCGCCGCGCCAGCTGCGCCCCAAGACTTAGCGCCCCAGCCTAACAACTGGCGCGCGGGTTGGGTGCCGAACCGACATCGGAGTGTGTGCAGCGGAAGCCTACGACCCTGCCTGCCCGGGGTTTGACCGAAGGCCCCTTCTAAACGAGGAAGTGGTCGAGGAGGTCCTCCCGGCGGAGATTCGGCACGACCTCTGGCTAGTAGATCACCCGGTCAGCCCTCTCCGTAGCCCGGGTAAACCAGAGTGGAGACTGCGAACCATTGACTTGAGTCCCTGCCGGCCTGCTCTCGCACCAGACGGACCTGCCCGGGACCCTCGCGCGGCGTGGTATCGCGCCAGTCGACGACTACTAAACATCTAGCCTGCCTTGGTCCCTTTTAGGGCCACCAGCAACAATCTTGGTCCCTTTTCAGGGCCACCAGCAACAAACTTGGCCCTTTTCAGGGCCACCAAAGGCCATTTTTTTCAGACAGTGGTAACAAACCCTTCGCTCGACCCGACTGACTAGCCCAATTGATGAACGAGCCACACCCTTCCGCCATATCAATTATTGGCGCCTGCCAACGTGGGGCCACTCACTGTATGGAGATACAGTAACCCGTTACCACTGTCAAAACTTTTTTTTCAAACAAATGTCAACCTAAATTTTCAACTAAATGTATGTCTTAAATTTTTCATCTAAATGTATGTCTTGAATTTTTCACACAAAAATTCAAACTTATTTTCTTTCAACAAAATGTGTCTCTGAATCTCTCAATTCAGAATACCTGTCTGGGAACAGGCAATTTCCCAGTGGCGCCCATAACACCTGAACATGGTAGCGACTAGAACCGGAGCCGGAGACAGTGGAGATACGACCACCGAAGATTCGATGCAGTCAACCAGCCAGCACAACGAGTCTACATTCGCCGGCTGGCCTGCACAGACCACCGGTCAAACCGACAGCAGCACGACGCAGCCGCCCGCTTCCACCAGCGAAACCGGGGCAACGCAGCCACCCGCCTTCACCAGCGAGCCCGCTCGACCAACCACCCTGCAACCAGCGCGCTGACCGTCAACCTGCCTGCTCCACCGTCAACCTCTAGTCACGCCACTACCGCAACCAGCAACATGGCCAACTTACCGGCTCCAGCCGTCAGCTACACCGGCAACCTCAGCCAGCTGACCAGCATAGTGACCCTGCTACCGTTCTTCCGCGGCAAGCTCCATGAAGACCCCATCACCTTCATGCGACAGTGCACCGAGCTGCTACAGGGCCACCACATTCCCAGCTATACCTGGGTCATGCTTCTAAAAGCACAACTACAAGACGACGCCGCCGCCTGGTGGATAGACTACGGAGAATTCGTCACCACCCTTAAATTTTTGAGGAGGAGTGGGTTATTGTTTGTGCTTACAGATCACCTAATGATAATTGCCAGGACTTTGTTAACTCTTTAGCTGAGCTGCTTTCGAATTTAAATTTAGGAAAAAATATTATATTTGTAGGAGATATAAATATGGATATCTTGAATAATAGAAATAACATCCACACTGAATCTTATTTGAATTTATTGAACGAAAATGGGCTTATATCTTATGTGAATTGTTTTACAAGGGTTCCATTTCAGGGAACACCTTCGTGTTTAGATCATTATTTCGGTAATGTTCACACTAATAAGCACATTGAACCCATGGTATTGAAGACTTGTATTACTGATCACTATGTTACTTCTCTTAGGGTTCGTTGTGAAATAGACTTGACTAACAATGCTGCTCAGTTGCCACTTGTTGCCACCAGGCTCGATTATGATAGGCTTTTGTCTCTTATCCAGTCTGAGGGCTGGCAGTCTGTATTTTCTAGTAGGGATGTTAATGTTTCAACAGATAACTTTGTAGCAACTCTACAAAGCTATATTGAAAAATCCACTATAAATGTAGCCAAATCTAGTTCGAGGTTTAAAAAAATCAAGCCATGGATTACTCAAGGTTTAGTATTTTCTATTAGAAGAAAGCAAGCTCTATTTAACAAATGTAAAAAGGAACCATTCAATTTAAATCTGAGAAATTATTTTAGAAGTTATCGAATAGATTGACAGTCCTTATTAGAGAAGCTAAACGATTGTATTATAGCAGAAAAATTGAGGAGGCTGGAAATGATGTAAAACGGACTTGGAATGTAGTTAGGGAGGTAGCTGGTTGTAAAATAAGGAAGGAGTGTTTGGAAGAAATTGAAATTGATGGTAATGTCTATAGTGCTAGGGATAATCCCAATATATGTGCTAATGCTTTTAACGATTTTTTCATCTCTATAGGAGAGAAAATGGTACAAAATATTCCTAGTGAGCTGGTGATGATTTGCAACCAGACAATCCCCACAATTCGCAAGATTATTTTACTTTTCAATATGTATCAGAGACTGAGGTTGTGGAGGCGATCGAGAGTCTTAGAGGTGCATCTGGGCCTGGTCATGATGGCATTACTGTATCTGTTTTAAAATCTGTTAAAAGTATTGTTGCCTCTCCACTCAAACACATTATTAATGTAAGTTTTGAACAAGGTATTTTTCCAGATTCTTTTAAGGCAACTGTAGTAAAACCAATATTCAAATCACAAGACAAAAGGAAAATTACCAACTATAGACCTATAAGTTTACTTTCGAATTTGGCTAAAATAATTGAAAAATGTGTAAAGAGACAGCTACATAAATTTTTGGAAGTTAATAATATTCTGTCAAAAAATCAATTTGGTTTTAGAGAGGGGATGGGAACACAGGAAGCAATTGCTGCTTTTGTTCAAGAAACAATCTTAAACTTGGATGTAGGTAGGAGACAAATAGCTATTTTTCTTGATCTTGCAAAAGCCTTTGATACAGTTTGCCATGATCGTCTACTTGATTGTCTCCGTAGCCTTGGTCTTGAGGATGTGGCACTGGGATGGTTTTGCAGTTATTTAAAGAATAGGCAACAATGTGTTAGAGTAAATAACACTGTTAGTGAATATAAATCTGTTAAAATGGGAATCCCACAGGGAACAGTGATTGGACCTTGCCTCTTCCTGATCTATATTAATGACTTTTGTAACCTTAATTCAATCAATGGGAAAATATTGTCATTTGCAGACGATGCAGTTTTAATTTCTCATGAAGAAAACTGGGCTAGCACATATGACTCAGCTGCTAGGGGACTGGGAGAAGTAAAAAAATGGCTTGATAGAAGAAAACTGACTCTGAATTTGTCCAAAACAAAATACATCTCTTTTTCCTTGAATATACAGAATCAGCCAGTTAATATGTCACTTGTTTTGCATTCTCCAAATTGTCTTAGTCATGTAGATTTAGGGTGTTCAGTTAATTGTAATAAAATAGAGAAGGTTAGCAGTATCAGATATATTGGAGTAATGGTTGATCAGCATTTAAAGTGGGATGTACATTTGTCGCAGCTTACTACACGATCTAGAAAACTTATTTATTTATTTGTGAAATTACGTTCTGTTTTGCCTATGAAAGTCATGAAGATGGTGTATTATGCACTGGCACAGTCATTGCTCCAATATGGTATTGTGGGTTGGGGTGGTGCATATACAAATGTTCTAAAACCAGTAAAAACAATACAAAATTTATTAAAATTTAAATAAATACAACATTACGATTGGAATAGATTCTTTTGATATTGACTCCGAGTTTACATGCTTGGACATTTTAAGTTTAGTAATTAAAACTAAAAACCTGAATTATGTATTCTATTACAGAGGAATAAACAATCTAAAGTTCTTGGATATACCACATGAAAACGATGGCTCTGAAGATTGTTCAAAAGGATACCTACCGTATGATTCTATTCTTTATGCTTATTTGAACAGTATGATAGAACTCAGGAACTTTATTCAACAGTATGATGTTCTGAATGCGGATTTATATAGGGGAGTACTATCATCACTGAATAGTAATATCTCTTCTTCAGCAGCATGTATTCAAGAGATAAGGCGAAACGAGATGAACATCTACGACAATCGACTTAAGACTTTCCTGTGGCCGACATCCACTACATATCGAATGGGCTTCTGTTTAGAAAATGAAGGAAAATACGTACCCTACAATGAAACAACAAAGTCATTCTTAACTAAGGAAAAGTATATTCTAGTCAGTAGAGACACCCAAATCATGCTGAATGCTGAGCTTCTGAAGAATATTCTAAAAGTTGACATCACAACTTGTAAGATGCCAAAAATAACTTGGATGGATGGAGTTCCAGGGTGTGGTAAAACTCACTTTATCCTTCAGCAACATACACCAGGTAAAGATCTCATTTTGTGTCAGACAAGAGCTGGAATAAATGAAATTAGGCAAGAGGTGAATAGAATTCACAAAAATAAATATGAAAGAATAATTAAACAGGATTATAGAACAGTTTCATCTTTTATAATAAACGGATCAAAAAAGCAGTACAAACGTGTTTTCATAGATGAAGCAGTATTAATGCATGCAGGTTTCGTGGGATTTGTCTCATCTCTCGCTGGTGCTTCTGAGATTATTCTGCTAGGAGATTCAAACCAAATACCTTACATAGAGAGAAGTAAATTAACAGCTGAATGGTCACACATTTCATCTCTCTGTGAGAAGAGAATCCATCAAACAGTAACTAGAAGGTGTCCAATAGACGTCTGCTACATCCTTTCCAGCTACTACCAGGACATTAGTACGAAAAATGAGGTCCTGTTATCCGTCAGACCTCCAATAACAAATGGAGAACTTGGACCACTTGAACCTAACACTCTGATTCTTACATTCACTCAGCTCGAGAAGAAAACAGTGCTAGAAGAGCTGCAATCAAAACTTCACCCTTCAGTTAAAGTCCATACAATTCATGAAGCACAGGGCTTAACTCACAAGAATGTAGTTCTGATAAGGAACAATAAAAAACAACTTGGAATATATAACAGCACACAACATGTAATAGTAGCAATGAGCAGACACACACAAACCTTCAGATATATCACAACAGGGCAAGAAGATTTAGTGCTGACCCTAATTCGAAAACTAAAGGATGTTAGTGAAGAGTTTCTCTTAAGCTGGAATGAAAGAAACATGGAAGGGATTAATGAGAGTTTAAATAATGAGTAACAACAACTTATCAAATTTGCTCAGCTTCGAGGATCTTGATTATTTTGAAGAAATAAACGATGAAGTGATCAACAACAGTCAACAACTTTGTGCAGCATTGAGTTCTTGTGATTTGAGCATCTTCTGTCTCAATATAAGGAGTATCAGAAGAAATTTTGATGAGCTGATGATTCAATTGTGCGACATTAATTTTTCTTTTGATGTTATTATTCTAACCGAATGCTGGATTAGGACTGAATTTGTACTCCAGTCCATTCGAGGATATGATGTATTTTCCACCATAAACAACCCATTACAAAATGATGGTGTAGTTGTTTATGTTAAAGATAGTATAAATGTACAATGTGTTGAGCTACATATTAACCAGGCAAATGTCCTACATATTCGGTTGGATGCAGCAGACAAAAAGTGGAACATCCTTGCAATATACAGATCACCGTCCTTCAATGATATTACAGATTTCCTGAGTGACTTGGAATCGATCCTGAATGAATTAAGAGGGCAACAAGTCATATGTGCCGGAGACATGAATATTAACACCCTTCAAATTCGTCCACATCATCAATTGAATGACTACTGCGATCTTCTAAGCGAGCATGGGCTCAGACTCTGCATTAAACAAGCAACCAGAACTACAACAGAAACTGCTTCTTGCATAGATCACATTGCTACCAACTCCAGAGATAATCTTTTTCCAATCATTTATGAATCAACAATAACTGACCACTTCACCACAATTCTAGGAGTGCAACATATTTCGAGAAATAGTGCAAATGAAACTGGAACACATGAAATAAACGAGAAAATAGACATTAATAGCTTGAAGAATGAACTACTGAATGAGGAGTGGATTCATGTTTTAGAAGATAATAATCCAGATACATCTTATGACACCTTCTTATCAACTCTGAGACAACATATACAAAATAATATCAAGCAGCATCGGCGGCAGAAGAAGTACAAACCCATCAAACCATGGATCACCAGAGGTATAGTAGCAGCAATAAGAACCAGAAATCTACTCAACAAAAGAAGAAAGGAAGACCCAAACAACATTAACTTAACCAACTTCTATCGTCGGTATAGGAATACACTCACAGCTTTAATTCATGAAACAAAGGACCAATACTATAGAGAGAAATTGTATGAAGCTGGAAAGGATAATAAAAAAATGTGGAAAGTAATCAAAGATGCTACTGACTCTAAATCAAAAACAAAAATGAAATTGAATGCTATTAAAATAGATGATAGGATTTTCAATCTAAAGGAAAATCCAGAAACTGTGCTCAACCACATGAATAACTTTTTCACAAATGTAGGTGAAGAAATGGCGGAGACAATAATAGATTCCTTAAGAAAACCACTAGACCAAATCATATCCCAATATAAACCTGTTACAAGAACTCTACACTCCATCTACTTTCACCCAGTAACTGAAGATGAGCTTCTTGAAGCTATTAGTAGTTTGCGAAATGACAGTGCTCCAGGACTTGATGGAATCAATAATAGAACATTGAAGTCGATAAAAAATGTAATTGTAAAACCATTAATTCACATATTTAATTTAAGTCTGTCAAAAGGAATTTTTCCAAAAGCTATGAAAGAGACATGTGTTAGACCATTACATAAAGGAGGCGACAAAACAAATGCCACCAATTACAGGCCTATTTCACTTATAAGCAATATTTCTAAGATTTTGGAAAAACTGGTAAAGAAACGTCTTGTGAATTACATGGAAAAAAACAACTTACTATCTAGGAATCAATTTGGTTTTCGTGAGGGGAGGAGTACAGAAGATGCGGTATTAGAATTGTCAAATTTTGTCACAGATAAGCTAGAAAATAACAAAAAATGTGCAGCAGTGTTCCTGGACCTAGCAAAAGCTTTTGACACTGTTAATCACAGTTTGCTGCTGAAGAAATTAGAAGCCATGGGAATTAGAGGAGTTCCTCTAGCATGGTTTAGATCATACCTCTGTGACCGGCGTCAAAAAGTCAAAGTTGAAGAACATCTCAGTTCAGAGGGAACGATGAAGTTTGGGATTCCCCAAGGAACAGTTCTTGGGCCAATTCTGTATTTGGCATATGCAAATGAGCTATGTTCAATTAAGATAAGAGGAAGAGTAATAGCTTTTGCTGATGATACGTGTATACTATTTGAAGGAAACACCTGGGAGGAAGTTTTTAATCTGGCACAGGAAGAATTGATCAAAGTCGATAAATGGTTAAGAGAAAATTTGCTTACAGTAAATGCAACAAAAACGAAATTTTTAGCCTTTTCTCTGACAGAACGGACGAGACCACCGGATTCTTCAATAATCCTGCATCACTGTGGAAGCACCAACAACCCGTGTGATTGCCCTTCAATTCAACAAGTCAATGAAATAAAATATTTAGGAACAATAGTGGACAACAAATTCAAATGGGACAAGCACATTAATCTATCAATTACCCGGATCAGGAAGCTTCTCTACAAATTCTATCAACTCCGTAAAATCCTCAACTATGAGACATTAAAAACTGTTTATTTTTCTTTAGTGCAATCAATTTTAAGATACGTCATAATTATCTGGGGAGCTACGAATTTTACACATGTTGAACCTCTCTATAAACTTCAAAAACGAATACTAAAAATAATAGGCTTCAAGGAGAATCAATTCCCCACGAACATTCTTTTCAAGGACAGTAAAGTACTGAGTGTAAGACAACTCTACATCCAGGCTATCATCACGCGAATGAGGAGAAACAACGAACACATAAGACTGGCAGATCATAACCATCAAACAAGGCAGAGAAACACGTATTCAATAGTACCAAGGATGAACACTACATTTGGGCAAAGAAACTACACATATTTGGGACCAAAATTTATAATTCAATACCAAGTTACATTAGGGAAGAATTCAATAGACACAGGTTCAAGAAAAGTTTATTTTCCTGGTTGGTTGATATTGGAGTGGAAAATTGTGAAAATTTAGTTAGACTGTAAATATTGAAACTATTTATTCTTCATTCCACTCTTTACTGTTTTTCATTTTTCTAAAAATAACCTTTCTTATTATTATCCTTAATAGAACATTAATATTTATTTACTAATTCCATAATTTTGTTTGTTTGTATTATACATTTTTACTAATTTTATTATAAAAAACTTTAATCCCATATCAGTGAATGAAGTTTGTAAATAGTAATTATTACACGCAATAAGCAACTAATTACTTATACCCCAACACATATAATATATAGTGGGGTGTATATTATTCATTGAAATTATCATTTATTCATTGTTGAAACACCGCTGATTTATGTAGTTATATTACAATACTATATTATCAATATTCTAATGTTGCATTCAATCTTCATTGTAATTAATAAGTTTTCATAATATGTGAAATTTGCTGCATAATTGGCTGTTGTACTGTAATTTATTGTAGATTCGTGTATGAACCAGAATGTATTGTAACTTACTTGAATAAATAAAAAAAAATTTGAATTGAATTTAATATTAAAAATTATTCTGAAAAAGAATAGAATGTATTCAACAAGATTGGCTTTTTTGGAATTTTCAGTTCTACCGATTAGACAGATATACCTGAAACACATCATATTATATTATAAGAAGCTATCACTTTTTCATTTCATTAATAGAACGGATTGTGCTATTACAAGACGGGAGGAGTCAGGTCTGGTTACTGTTCCTAGATTATTGACTACTGCTGGTCAGCGTAGCTTCATATATTTATCTCCATTATTTTTTAATATTCTTCCAAGTAATTTGAGAGGTTTACTCGCCCAAAAAAACTTTGGACTACATTTGAAAAAGTATCTGGTTAGCTCTCATGGCTGGGATAGCGCCGAGAATTTCTGGATTACATTAGTATAGTAATTATTCCAATTGAATAGATTTCATTTTGTACCACATCTTATATCATGTTATACACTGGGCTAGGCAATATCAGGTCATTATTATAATTTACAAATTTTGTTGCATCTAACACATATTGTATGTAAATATATTGATCTATTATAGCATCACTGATTTATCTTGTTTATTGAAAGGATTTGATTTTAGTTGTTAATGTATATACTGTAATATTAATTAATAATAAGTAAGTAGTCAAAGTACGGCTGCTCCTTCCCCAAGCTCGAGCTTGCTCTTTTGGGGAAGTAGTTCCTTATGTTTATTTGTATTTCCTATTGATTCATTTTGTTGTTATATTTCTAAATTGTGAATTACTGTAATGCTTTTTCAAGGAATAAATAAATCAATCAAATCAAATCAATCAAACCTGGGAACAGTTCCGTGACCGACTTCAGGCCCGTTTCTCGGGAGCCCATAAAATCGCAGCCGCTCACACGGAATTTTATGGCACCACCCACAAACCGAACCAGCCAGTGGAGCGATTCATCCGTCAGAAGCTCCAACTACAGCAGCGCTTAGGAACCAACCTGGCTGAAGACGAGGTGATCGCCCTGCTCATCGGTCAGCTGAGTTCCGAGCTTCGCACCCTAGTTCGAGCTGCTCGTCCCACGAACTATGAAGAGCTGATCATGATCGCCAACGACCTGGAAACCGACCTCAACAGTCGACCAAAATATAAGCCGCCTCAACCTACGGCACCCGCAGGGCCACCCCATCGAGAGCCGCCGCCGAGGTTCAACTACAACCAGCTTCCTCAGTGTCATTACTGCCCGGCCAAGCATTTTCATCGCGACTGCCCAGAACTCGCGAAGAAACGGCAGGGAAACGGCGATACTGGAGAGACTCGGACTCCACCCCTCCAGCACGGAAAGTAGGAGTCCACTACACTAACGATGAGGTGCAAGACCCGCAGCGCCAGCCTTGCAGGTCACCACCCCAACTACAAGCGATAACCGTCACCGAACCGGCCAGCCAGTCATTCCTTGGTCACGCCACCGTGGATCCTGCCAGCGTCACCAAGCCTCCTTCCAACGTCACCGAAGACCCCTCGCTCTTCTCGGCTGATGGAGACTCTCCACGGTACCTAGCAGCCGCACCTCCACGGGCTATCAAGAATGACCCAGTACCAGTCGTCACCGGGTCACCGTCTCACAACAGCAACCGCGTCCGGCACACCCTTGCGCGTCAACCACCCAGCCGTCACTCATGACCGTCTCACTCACAACGGATCGATCGCCTACCCGTCACGCCACCGTAGACCCTGCTAGCGTCGCTAAGTCTCCTTCCAATGTCACCGGAGACCCCTTGCTCTTCCCGGCTGACAGAGACTCTCCACAGCACCCAGCAGCCGCGCCTCTACTGGCCCGCGAGAGGACAGCATCACCAGCCGACGATGAGCGCGTCATCGACCACCAGCCTGGGGAGGAACATGCAACTGTGACCCACACGCACCCGCCACCTACCGGGATCGCTGAAATGGACGGAGTCACCAACACTGCCCTCGCCGCAGTCGACGACCAGGTCACCAACGCTGACCCAGCCGCATTCAGCCACCAGGTCACCAACACTGCCCCAGCCGCAGTCAGCCACCAGGTCACCAACACTGACCCAGCCGCCATCAACCAGCCGGTCACCAACACTGCCCTAGCCGCAGTCAGCCACCAGGTCACCAACACTGCCCTGGCCGCAGTCACCGACAAGGTCACCAACACTGCCGCCCCAGTAGTCAACAACCACATCACCAGCCCTCCGCCCAGCCAAGCACCGAACCTAGCCGTGATCCAGATAGACGGACAGACTCTACCCCGGATCCCTGTCATCCTCGCGGGTAAACAACTACACGCTCTACTCGATTCAGCCGCAACGCACAACTTTGTGAGAGCTGCCCACCTCGACCACGGTACACGGATCCAACCGCTGAAGCTACCTGTACTGCTGGCCAACCGTCCCACTAGCTGCGAAACGGCCATACAAGGACATCTGGAACTCCAGATCCAACAGCACATTCAAAATATTCCCTTCCCAGGTCTACCTGACCTACGCGAAGACATCATCTTGGGACGACCATGGTTTCGGGAGAATAAGGCAGTGCTTGACTTTGAGCAAGACAGGCTAATCTACGGCAAGACGCAGCGAGACACGATCTTCTGGATAGCGCAACCACCAGTCTCAGTAGAGATGGACACTCACCTGGTTGACAAGTTACTAGAAGACACGCCCAGCGACCAGCACCGACGGTTAACAGTATTACTGCAACAACACGCAAAATTGTTCATGGAGCAGATGCCACCCTCCATCACCACGGCCGCCACCATGACAATTCAACTCAACAGCTCAGAAATACGCAGCCAGCGGCCTTACCGATACTCACGGGAGAAACTGCAAATTATCGAGTCCGAAGTTGCCGCCCTCAAGGAACGCAACCTGGTAGAAGCCAGTGATTCGCCTTACAACTCTCCAATCGTCGTTGTCCCCAAGAAGGACGGCACATCACGGTTCTGCATCGATTACCGATGGCTGAATTCCATCACCGTTCCAGCCACGGCACCGCAGATGACCCTACAGGACGTCATTCGAAGCCTGGGAACTTCAAAAATATTCAGCTCACTCGACCTACGGATGGGATACTGGCAGGTACCACTCGCACCCCAGTCTCGACCTTACACGGCCTTCACCACTCCCTACGGCGAAAAGCTACAATTTAAGGTCATGCCTTTCGGCCTACGAAATGCACCCAGCTGCTTCCAATCCATGATGAACAAGGTACTGAGTGGATACGTCGACAAGTTCTGCTACGCTTATCTCGACGACATCATTGTGTACTCGGATACCTGGGAAGAACACTTACTCCACTTAGCCAAAGTGTTTGAACGGTTAAATCTATACAATCTCTCTGTCTCAGCAGCAAAATGCCAGATCGGCCGCAAGCAACTTGAATACCTCGGTCACATAATCACCTCCGAGGGCAACCAAGCAAAACCGCAGGCTATCCTAGCTGTGACTTCTGCCCAACCACCCACCACCAGAAAGAAACTGCGAGAATTTCTCGGAGTAGTCGGCTGGCTACGAGAATTTTTACCCAACGCCGCTGACGTTTGTGCGCCTCTGTCTGAGCTACTTAGCACGAAGACGCGATGGAAATGGTCACCAACAGAAGAGACAGCTTTCCGCCGCCTACAAGCATTGACCGCCAACATCCAACCACTCTGTCGACCAGATTTCTCCAAGACCTTCATCCTACAGACAGACGCCAGCAAGGTCGGTATAGGGGCTGTCCTATACCAAGAAATCAACAATGACCGTAAGGTGATCGCATACGCCAGTGCCAAGCTGAACCACACGGAACAACAGTATCACAGTAACGAACAAGAGTGCCTTGCGGTTGTCTGGGCAATAAAGCGATATCGCCCTTACCTGGAAGGCAGGCCATTCATACTCCGTACCGACAATAAGGTGATTACCTGGTTACAAACTGCAAAGGACAGCCGCGCCAAACTCACTCGATGGGCCCTGCTCCTACAAGAATTTGACTTCACCCTAGAACACTGCCCGGGTAAAGAGAATCAGTTCGCCGACGCACTGTCACGGCAACCCGACAACGAAAAAGTTGAGGAGACCAGTCAACAACTAGAACGAACCATGCCTCCCGACATCCTGCCAGTCACCAGTGAACCCGCTACGCTAGCAAGCATCGCAACCGAAACTGAACTGTTAGAAGAGATTCGGAAAGCACAGGCCACAGACGACCAGATCAACGCGCAGGTGCAACGATGGATGGAGATCGAACCCCGACCGTTGGAGGATCAACCGGGAACTGATCAAGTATTCCTCACCAGTTACCGCCTACACAACCGACTCTGGGAGAAGAAGACACGCGACGGTTGGCGAATAGTCATACCGCCCAACTTTCGCACCCGGCTACTGTTCCGCTATCACGACGATGATCTAATGGGACATCCAGGCTACGCCGAAACCTACCGAAACATCGCTACATACTACACTTGGCCCCGTATGAAGGCGCAGATAACCGCGTACGTACAAAATTGCCTGCTGTGTAGCTGCTCAAAAGCGTACAACCGGAATCACGAACCTACGCAACGACCGCGACGGTCTACTAGACCATGGGAAACCGTATGTCTCGATCTGATGGGCCCCACCCACTCTCCAAGCGAAGAAATCGATTCATATTGGTCATCACTGATTCTTTCTCCAGGTGGATAGAAGCCTACCCGCTGCCTCATGGCGACGCCAACACGATTGGCCGCACGATGGATACGCACCTGTTTCCCAGATGGGGATACCCAAAAATCCTACTCTCCGACAATGGCACTCAGTTTACGGGGAAACTATGGAACGAACTCTGCCTCAAATGGGGAGTCTTACACTACACCACGCCAATTTATCACCCCCGAGCCAACCCTACCGAGAGAAGGAACCAGGAACTCAAGAAGGGACTACGGATCCGCCTACAAGAACAACACCAAGAATGGGAGAACCAACTACCATCCGTGCAATTCACCCTGCGAAATCAACAGAACACGGCAACAAGATACAGCCCCAGTCAAATCCTGTTTGGCCAAATCCTTCCACGGCCAGGGGAATGGAGCCACTGGCCCGAAAATCAACTCGAACTGCACTAAGACCATATTAACCAGCGTCTACACACGCTAACCGCAATCCAACGCGAAGCCGTGTTGAACCAAGAAAATTATCTCAATAGGAAGGGAGACCCGATAGCCGAGACACAGCCTCGTTACCAGATCGGCGACCAGGTGCTCACACGGAATCATCAACTCTCAAACAAGGCTCAGAAATTCCACGCGGGCCTAGCACCCAGATGGAAGGGACCATATACGGTCGCCCACAACCAAGGAGCTGTCTACTGGATCACCCGTGACAACGAGACCATCAAGGTGTACGAGACTCAACTACGCCCGGCTCCAACCACCGACCAACAACATCTCTTGGAATAACAACCCACCTGTTGGGGGAGACCCTTCTGGTCTTATTTCTGTAATTATTGACCACAGCCCACCTGTTGGGGGAGACCCTTCTGGTCTCACTTCTGTAAAATTATCGCCCAATGGCACTTTTGTATATTTTGTAAACATTGTATCTTGTTTTTTGCAATCAATAAATTCTCGCCGTGGCTACCTCAAACGGGGGGGGGGGAATTGATACCTCCCTCGCGTTCGCTACCTTTCAGCCTGCCGCTCTGCTCTGCTCCCCACGCCACGCATCAACCAAATGAGTGGTTGACCCACCCGCCACCAGGGTGCGCCTCAGTCGCCGCCACCCGTTCCTGCGTTTCTATTGGCCGAGCACCGCCGGCCAATAGCAGCGCAGGTGAACTCGGGGACTGTGAATAAAAGGGGGCTACTCATCTACCCTCGATAGCACTTGCTCACTAGCAGCCTTCCACTGAAGAACCAGCCGAGACCACTACCAGAGACCACTACCAGCCGAGACCACTACCGAGACCAGGAGCAGAGCAGCGAGCAGGCCAATGAGGGAACCACGGCGAGACTAACCGCAACCTGAGGTGTCTTCCTTGTCTACTACCCAGCCGATGCCTAGGAGGAACCGAGCCGGCCGCCGAATCCAGAAGAGGAGGGCCCTACGTCGGCTTCGACAGGTGGAGGAGAGGCTGAGGCTGTACACCGCCGCGCCAGCTGCGCCCCAAGACTTAGCGCCCCAGCCTAACAACTCAATTCAATTTTTCAATTCAATTCAATTTATTAATGTCAACAAAAAATTAATATACAATTCATACTTACAAACATAGAATACAAACTGGCGCGCGGTTCTGGATGCGCGGGTTGGGTGCCGAACCGACATCGGAGTGTGTGCAGCAGAAGCCTACGACCCTGCCTGCCCGGGGTTTGACCGAAGGCCCCTTCTAAACGAGGAAGTGGTCGAGGAGGTCCTCCCGGCGGAGATTCGGCACGACCTCTGGCTAGTAGATCACCCGGTCAGCCCTCTCCGTAGCCCGGGTAAACCAGAGTGGAGACTGCGAACCATTGACTTGAGCCCCTGCCGGCCTGCTCTCGCACCAGACGGACCTGCCCGGGACCTTCGCGCGGCGTGGTATCGCGCCAGTCGACGACTACTAAACATCTAGCCTGCCTTGGTCCCTTTTAGGGCCACCAGCAACAATCTTGGTCCCTTTTCAGGGCCACCAGCAACAAACTTGGCCCTTTTCAGGGCCACCAAATGCCATTTTTTTCAGACAGTGGTAACAAACCCCTCGCTCGACCCGACTGACTAGCCCAATTGATGAACGAGCCACACCCTTCCGCCATATCAATTATTGTGTTAGGAGGAATTTTCATTAACGTCAAAGATACGCCCAAAATTAGCGTTTTCCAGCGTTTTTTTTTTTTTTTTTGCTTTTTCTCAGATCTATCGAGAACAAATGAACAGAAATTGTTCAAATTTAGTACATTATCTCAGCTAGGGTGTAATAATGTTGTGTTAGAAGGAATTTGCAATAACGTCAAAGATACGCCCAAAATTAGCGTTTTTTGCTTTTTCTCAGATTTATCGAGAACAAATGAACAGAAATTGTTCAAATTTAGTACAGAAGCTAAGCTAGGGTGTAATAATGTTGTGTTAGAAGGAATTTGAATCTTCCAAAGAACGCCCAAAATCTGCGTTTTTCCAGCGTTTTTTGCGCTCTCTCAGATTTATCGAGAACAAATGAACAGAAAATGTTCAAATTTACCATAGAAGCTCAGCTGGGGTGTAATAATGTTGTGTTAGCAGGAATTTGAAATAACGCCAAAGATACGCCCAAAATTAGTGGTTCTTTGCGTTTTCTTAGTTAAGAAAACTTTCATTAAGTTATAGACAGAAAATGTTCAAATTTGGTACAGCGGTTTAGTTAGGGTCTAAAAATTTTGTGATGAGGTGTCTTTAATATTTCATCAAAGATACGCCCAAAATCAGCGTTTTTCCAACGTTTTTCTCAGCTTTTCTGCGTTTTCTCAGTACTTTGACTTTCTGATGGAATGAAGCATGCTCAAATGAAAAATGCAGGCGAGTGAAGCGAGCCCGCTGATCTCATTTTTGGACGATCCAGTCGGGGGTCCAGGGGGCTAGACGGATATGGCGAACGAAGCGAGCCTGACGGCTAGTTAATTATATTATTATAGTGTTTTGTACAAAAAATGAATGCATTAATGTTTTCATGAATAAGATCAGGCAGTCACACACATGATGGACTTAGCTAGCTAAGCTCATATCTGTGCATAAATGCATTTTGCCTTCCCTCATGGGAAAAAGTTCAAATATTGTCGAATCAGTTAAGATTCTCAATCATTAGGATAACTTCTTACTGGAGTAGCTGTATATCTACAACTCAATACTTCATCGCTTTATTCAACATAATAATTTTTGGATAGATAAATTTGTTATCAAGTCGTGAGACTAGTTGAAACTGTAATAATTGATCAAAATCATAAAAATGAATACATCCAATTAGAGTATTTTGCTTTGCTGTGTTTAATATATCAGTTACAATGAAGATAATAAATTCCACTGATTTCTTGTTTCAAATTATGATAATTCATATATCCTGGTTCAATAATAAACCAGCGTTTTAAAAACTCTTGAAACACTAATATTTTTATAGCTTTATTTAATCAGTCTTCATCTGCCCAATAAGAATCCAAATTTTTCATGGACTCATTTAGAAAGATTCAATCATTATCTCTACAAGTACCGGTATCATTTGTGAATTCACTATTTGTGATTTGTTCATCTATTATTATCGAAACTATCATATACAAATTGATTGTTCTAATATAGAATTATTTTTGTTTCGCAGCAAGAAAATCTGGCAAACCTCTTGGCCAGGTTTCTTTCAAACGCTCAACACATTGGAAGTGGTGACAACGGGCTGCAATCAAACAATATCAGAAAAACGAGAGAAATTCCAGATAATTTTGAAAATTCAAACTACAATGATGAGAAGTCAACGTTACAATACAACAATACAGAAGAGAGAATACCAGAATCATCGAAAAGTCATGTAGCAAGCGAAGAAGGAACAGTTGAGCCACAAATCACCCAATCATCACAAAATGAGAGAGATGAAGATATGGAATTGCAGGAAGTTGAGAGTACTAAAACTTCTAGTAAGATTACGCCCGATAGGATAACCATGGTGACACCAAAGAATAGTATCACAGAAGATGTGGGAGATGCTATTTCCTCAAAACATCAAAATCCGACCGAAAATGTGTCAGATGTAGTAAATAATGCAGATCTCAGGGAAAAACTAGAAGGGGTTCTGAGAAATAGGAAAAGTACAGTCACTTTGCGGGCGACTAAATCAAGGACTTTCTCAATGATTGAGTGTGAGGACGCCTCAGCTTCTGAGAGTGATTTGAAAACTGCACCTGTTGCGAAAGATTCTGGGAGTAGGGTAGATAACGTTGTTCCACTTTTGGAGCCACCAAAACCCAAACCTCGTTCAAAACCTGGCAGCAAGTCACAGTCAAGTGATGGTAGCACGTCTGAAGTCGAAAAAGTTGTGAAAGATTTGGAGGTACATAGCATTTCATCGGCAGAAGATGGCAAAGACAGTGAGGTGGAAGCAAAAGTTGTCACTAGAAAGCAACCTCCACTACAAAAACGAGGACTTTTCTCGCAGAAAAGTGTTTGGCACAATGATGTCCTAGAAGAAAGTGATAGAGAAGAACCATTGCAGCAAGGAGATGGCAGGAAGGCACCGGATATTGTTATTTCACAGTTTTCTGAGGAATTGAAAACTTCTAATCCTCAAAGGACACCTTTGTTTGCCACTAGTGAGGTAACCGAGTTTGTTCAAGAAACATCATCTGACCTTGATGAGTCTGTAAGGAATTTTCCTATCGAAAAAGTGCATGTTATCGACAAAAGTGCGCTTAGTAAAAACTCTGTTCTATCTAGCTCTGTGGGCTCCAGTAGGAATGAAGATCATTCTAGAGACCCGATTGAAACGGCTATGACGAGGAAAACAGATGAGACAGACAAGAAAGATGCTGGAAATATGTTTGGTGAGTAATTTATGCTGTTCTATATCTTGTATTTTTTTCTATTTATGCTGTAGGGAAACAGATGAAAGAGACAAGAAAGATGCTGGAAATATGTTTGGTGATTAATTCATGCTATGTCATTCTATATCTTGTAATTTATTTTAATTTGTTCTATATGCTGTAATTTATCTTGAAGTCCTATTATGAAATTAACAGCCTAAAGTAACAGTAGATTATAGTATTATATATTACAGTAAACTTTCTGGTCCCACCCTCTCTTTCTTGTTATTAATCGTAGGAAAATTCTGAAGAGAATTCCCTATTATCATATGATTTCGTTCTCTTTCATACTGTTTAAAGAACCCTGTATTTTCATTACATTAATTTAGATTGATGTCCACTTACTCTCTTGCTATTTATACATTTTGATTCTGGGTTACATTAGAGACAATAACCAGTTAAAAGAGAGTTCAAATGGGTGCTATTTACATTTTATCTGAACTCTAGTAAATTAATTGGCAAAATGTTACATTCATTCATGTTCAACTCTCCCAATAAAAAACCATCATCTTCTTCATTTCTGACATGATTTTTCATCCTGAAAAGTGTATTGAAGATGAAGTCTTACAGTGGTTTCCTTATTGATTGGCTCAATGATACACAGATCATTAGTTGGTAGATTGTAATGATGTTTCCAATTAAATAGGATTTAGCATTCAGAAAATCAGAGAACCTTCGGACATGACGTGTTTCATTTCTCTTATGACTTACTCCATGGCGTTACAGCCCATTCAAGGCCTTGGCCTCCTCTAGAATTCCTCTCCGGGCTCCTTTATATCCATAATCCACCATATTATTCTACATCCTTACCCCTCACCAAGCCTTAATATCCTCCCACTTGTACCTTTCAAATTTCCACTTCCCTGTGAATTCTGCCCATCCAATAAATTAGCCTAAATTATTTTCATCAATTGTATTAATTTCCACTAATATTTTTCAGTATGTATTGTATTTAAATTTAGAAGTGTTATTTTTTTGTTTGTTTTGTTTAATTTTATAAGTGTTTGCCATAGCTCTTGTCAGACCTGGCAATGTAAGACGAATCGAATAAATATCAAATATCTCCACTCCTCTCTGTCGGCAGCCTTATGTCTCTATCCCCTAACACCTATTTTCCGAAGAAAATCATCTACATCCTTCAGCCAGCGCAGCGCTTTCGTGGACGTCCTTTCAGCCTTGATCCTATGAATAAAAATACATCGATTTCATCAGGAATCAGAGAACCTATGGACTTGATGAGTTTTATGTTTTCTCATTAGTTGATTCTAGAAATAAAAATTGATCAATTCCATCAAGAACGTTACAGAACATGTCTAACAAAAATATTCATATTGATAACTATTTATCCAATCGTTCAATTAGATAATATTCTATCCAACCTTACAATATGTGTGTAACAAATTTATTTATTTATTCTTATGGCTTTTATCGGCAGAGAGATCCTTTTGGATGTTCTACCTTGCCGTATTACCCAATGTCATTTCCCATCAACACTCAAGTTTATAGGTTATGTATTCGGATCTTCATGTTTTCTTACTAAAAGTTTGCACTTTCACTTCCTGAGTTTCTATTTTATAAAGTTTGAAATCAAGAAAACTATTTTCAAACACAAAATCACATGTAAAAAGCAAACAAATGTAAAAATGTCGATGATAATATTGAACAATTAATAATATCGATAACTTTTTATTCAATAGGCACTCCACTCAACAAAAAACGAGATAGCACTACAATCACTGACAACGCTGATATTCCTCAAATGAAGAATGATAAGAGCCAACAACAATTTGTCACGGAGAAACAACGCCAAGATGCCGAAGACTCGGCGCTTATCTTAGCAGATTGTGACTCGGTAGGCGCAAATGTGTCTGTTGACTCTGTAGGCGCAAACGTACAGCTTCTCTTGGCCACAAATCCGGAAATTCTGCAAGCCCTGCGCTCGGATCTGGAAAATATGCTCGGCAGGAGACTGCGAGACCTGGGTATCGACCCTGAGTGGACCCAGCTTCCCGATAAAACCTACAGGGATAAGAAGGCTGCTCTGGATCACCATAAAAATATTGTCGCCAAAAGGTAGAGTAGCTGATATTTCATAACTTTGGTGTAGTCTGGATACTGTGTTTCCATATTAATACTTGAAAAAACACTTACTTTTTGATGAGAAGTGAGGAATGCATTCCACTTTTGAGGAGAAGCTTCACCAGCCTGATGGTTTTTCATCAGCCATATGATATTTTAATTATTTTTCTCTTATCACATTCATATGGTGAGGTCCACGTTATAATGGCAGTGTACGATTGACAATACTGTTGCTGTCCTTTTCTATCATACAACAAAACAGATAGCGCTATCTCTCTCTAGCTTTGCAATGTTGACAGTTTGCCAGAATATTTTATTTTTACTTTTGACAGTGACTGTACAAACAATTCTCAGCCGCCATTTTTTTCTTCATTCTATCAAAACACTTTAGTACACAGGTCGTATAATTCATTTAAAATGTATTTTTGGAACAATGAAATAATTTTTAGACATTACCCTATGAGAAACACAAATTAAAATACCTAAAATGACATTTTAAAAGTTGATAACTAGCCATCCTAGACTTCATCCATGCTTCAGTTAGCCTACACGTATAGGTTAAACCTACTCGTACCGGTATAAATAATATTGTAAAGGTTATTTCAGAATTATTTCCATTGAAATTACTTATTTTAAATAGGATTTCTATTTTTCTATTATTTTTAAAAGAAATTGGAATAGAATACCTACCAAATAACTTAATTTCTGTAGTTTTGAAATTCAGAATGGTGTAGCACAACTTTTTAAATTAGCCGCCATTTCAGGTTTGTATGAAAATAAAAATCTGATCTCAGTTATGGAAGCAAATTTTTGAATCGAATTATGAAAACATATATTTTCTTGATTAATTTGACATTAAATTGATAATTTAATCAAGGAAATGATAATTATTATTACATCAAATTTAATGGGATGAATTGAGTAACAGCTGTGTACACTCAGTGGCAAAATGGAGAGACTTGGCAACGTTTTTCTCCTATCTTTCTTCTCTGCCATTATAACGTGGACCTCACTATGGATATCAACAAATGTTTGTAGTATTATTTTCAAGTAATCACATCCGTAGATATAAGCATAGAGAAAAGATAGCATAAATGTTCTCTTTAACTCTATCTTTTCTCTATGATATAAGTGTGATGGAATGTATTTCCATGTAAGCGTGTTTTTATAATATATTTCGGATTTCAACTGGCCATTGCATATATGCCTGTGTGAAACTAAACTTATTATTTAACTCAATATTTTTTATTTTAAACTCCGACAATGCAGTCATTTAGTTGATGAAATGATGAACGTTATAGTACTTACTGACTGGAGTACTTTCACGTAACTCGTTGACAACCAATTTGAACGTGAGAAATCCGTCTAGTGGTCATACATTGTTGGATAAGAAATCTGACAGAGAATGGCTTGCTATAGTAATTATCAACACTTTCTCAAATATTTTATTCGTCTTGAAAATATATTTTTCCTACAGATACCTTGAAAAGTGACTATTTGTGCACTGATTGCAGGCCGCAAAGAATCACTTTTCTGCACTAGTGCGCAAAGTGAGTACTTTGCGTACTCCAGATTTGCAGCATGACAACGCAAAATAGTTAGTAGGTTATATGGAGCACCAGTGCAGGAAAATCAAAATTAAGTTGGTAACACTCATAGTGAGGCCCACGTTATAATGGCAGTGGAGAACAACGTTCTATTTATTATGTGCCTTGATTATGGTCATTTTAATGCTTACATAACATAAACCCCCCTTCAAGCAGTCACATGAATTTTCAATTGAATTACTAATCATTATAATTCAATTTTAAATAAATTGAGGTTTTTATTAATAATAAAGTTACACAGAAAAACATTTGATGGATTTCAGGGAATTTTACCCATAATTACCCACTTCTCATATTCAATGGTAACTGTAGGAAAAATTTAATGTGAAATATGTGCACAAAGTTCGTTTGCTGCACTCAAGAAACCATTCTGCCCTCGCCTACGGCTCGGGCGTAAACGTTTCTTTCAATGCAGCAAACTGTCACTTTGCGCACTAGTTGCACAAATAACTATTTCCTACAGCTACCTCGGAAAGTTGCTGTTCCTGTACTGATTACAATACCCAAAGATTCACTTTTCCGCTCTAGTGCGGAAAAAAGTTTTTCTGCACTCCAGATTTGCAACATGGCAACACAAAATAGTTGGTGGGTTATATGGAGGATTAGTGCACGAAAACAAAAATTAAGTTGGTAACAATGACTGTGGTTAGATTTAGAAAAGAATCATTACAATGGCTACCCTACATTTATGATAAAATCCCAATCTAGAAATCCAAAACAAGAATAATGTTCATCTAAATCATAATTAAATAATCATCATTTACGAATTCTCATCAATTGATAATAAATAATAGTTCTTTTCTATTGATAATTATTATTTCAACTGCAAGCAATGAGAAAAGTAGCAAATAGCCTATACATTATAAAATTCAAATTTTGAGGTTAAATGATTACTGTTCGATATTCATATAAATAAAAATAATAAAAACATAACAATACCACAATAAATATTCTCTGTTGTCTATGTTATTTTTATAAATATTTTTCAGTTTACTTTGAGCATTTTTCTCGGTAATTTGAGCAAAAGTCTAAATTTCTGAATCCTGTTTCAGTACTTTTTAGCTTGATGAAACGGGTGGGTATAAGTTGTTCGACGGGAGAGCTGATCGACAGTCAACAAACTTAGGTACGATTCTTCCCGCTAGGTCGCGCGCTTGTCGGTTCAGCCATCTTGCAGCAGCTGTTGGCGTGTATTTTAAATGCAAATTTTTTGTTCTATCTGTATTTTTTCTGATTCTTGAATGAATAAAAATGAGAACTTTGGCTGAGAATTTTCAACTTCAATTGGATTATTAATTTCTAAATGAAATAAGGTTGTTATTAATAACAGCATCACACACACAAACATTTGATGGATTTCAGCCATCATTTTACCCATAATCATTTAATCAACCACTTCTCATATTCAATGGTAACTGTAGGAAAAGTTTAATGTGAAATACGTGAGCAAAGTTCCTCTGCTGCACTCAAGAAGCCATTCCGCCCTCGCCTACGGCTCGGGCGTAAACGTTTCTTTCGGTGCAGCAAACTGTCACTTTGCACACTAGTTGCACAAATAACTATTTCCTACAGATACCTTGAAAAGTGACTATTTGTGCACTGATTGCAGGCCGCAAAGAATCACTTTTCCGCACTAGTGCGCAAAGTACTGTACTTTGCGTACTCCAGATTTGCAGCATGACAACGCAAAATAGTTAGTAGGTTATGGAGCACCAGTGCAGCAAAATCAAAATAAAGTTGGTAACTTAACTGACCCATAGTGAGGCCCGCCCACCCCATTCATGAATGGCAGTGGAGAACAGCGTTGCCTTGCCTTGACTGCCTGCCATTATAAGTGCCGCCTTCATTATAGTCATTTCAATGCTTACATAACATAAACCCCCACCCTTCAAGCAGTCAATAAATTTTCAATTGAATTACTAATCATTATAATTCAATTATTATTCAATTTTAAATAAATTAAGGTTTTATTAATTATAAAATTACACAGAAAAACATTTAATGGATTTCAGGGAATTTTACCCATAATTAACCACTTTTCATATTTAATGGTAACTGTAGGAAAAATTTAATGTGAAATACGTGCGCAAAGTTCGTTTGCTCCACTCAAGAAACCATTCCGCCCTCGCCGTAAACGTTTCTTTCGTTGCAGCAAACTATCACTTTGCGCACTAGTTGCACAAATAACTTTTTTTTTCATTATTTAATAATAGATTCTCGTAACTGATATGAAATATTTTGTTATCTCATCATATTTCTGCATGTTCTAAATACAATTTGCCAACGGTGCGGAGCTAGAAAGGGAAAGAACCAATGTACCTAGAATACATTTACCTTGTATTCTAGGTACCTTGGATAGAACTATGTGCTTTGTCATAGATTAAATATACCGTTGAATTGTTTTGTATTGACAATTTATTATTATTTCAACTGGATTGACTGACTTTGTGACGTGGACTCATAGAGAAATAAAATCAAGAAATCATGGTATGGTGCGTTTATGTTTCAAATTTCATTTTTAACTAAAGCTGATAGTCTTTGGAGCTATTTTTCGTTGCTATGTGATGCTGGTAGTCTTTCATATAGTGCCGTTCTTACACTCTTACCCGGCCCAAGACAAGACTAGTCATGTTTAGTCACAATACTTCACATTGTTGCTTATGACGCAACGCACACTGATTAGTCATTGCAATTAGACATGACGACATGACTCCATAAGCAACTATGTTAAGTATTGTGACTAAACTGAAAGAAAGTCTTCTGTCATATTGTGACTAAACGTGACTAGTCTTGTCTTCACAAATTGGTGTGTGACCAGCCTAAGGCTAGGCGCACACCAGTTAGTCAAGACAAGACAAGACATGATCAGACACGTTTAGTCACAATACTTCACATAGCTGCTTGTGACGCAACTCACACTGATTAGTCATTGCAATTAGACATGTATTCAACTATGTGAAGTATTGTGTCTAAACGTGACTAGTCTTGTCTTGACTAACCGTGTACGCCCAGCCTAATAATGAACAGTAGTCGGCTAGATTTTTCAATAATTCTACTTCAAATTTGGAACATAAACGACCTTTACTATGCGATGTCTTCCTAAGCTATCTTTTCACTATGGTGAACCTCACTATAGGTTTATTGTAGGTCTAAACGTTTGCAACTTGAGCAATGTTATTTCGATATAGTTTTCCTTGGCGATAACGATGGTTTGATTTCAGATACAGCAACTACTTCAAACTGCAGAAACAGCTTGAAGAAAGTGTGGAGCACTACTTCTCGGAGAAGACTTCGTTGAGTAGTGGATACCCTTTCGCAGCCACCTCGACTCCGCGATCCGCGTCCGATGGAAGCTCCCAACTGCGCATGACTGTATCCGACTCAGAGTCCGACTCTCAGTCCGAGGAGTCGGACGACTCGCAGGACGACCGGCGAGTCAACCCGCGTCATTCGGCGCTCAAGTCGCAGACGTATACGGCAGGGCCACGACAACGGAAACGTGTCGTTTTCCTGGACGAAATGTCGTCGGGTCACAGCACGCCACGTGTTATCGGCGTGCATAGTGTCGTGGTCAAGTCGAGACCGGAATCAGCCAAAAGACTGCAATTCAATTGATTTGTGTCATTGGTGTTCATACTCCCGGTCGCACAAGAACCGGTTAAATTTTAATCGAGATTAATCTCACGAGAACCAATCAGAGAAGGCTTTTTCGAAAAGGAGGATTCTCTGGTTGGTTGTCATGAAATTTATCACGATTAAAATTTAACCGGCACATAGTAGTTACTATATTTATTCATAGCCTAGAAACGATTTGAAAACGTTGGTGAACTAGAAAAGGATAGAGCTTTATATATTGTCCAACACTCTAACGAGAGACTTTCATTTCATTTCAATCATATTCTTACTTTCTAACGTAAATCTCACTTTATAAGTAGTTTTCATACAGTTTTGGGTATTGACACTTTTGGTTTTCCATGCATTTTCAAACTTGATTGGCAAAATATTATTTTATTGGCTATTGTCTTTAAATAGTTACCCAAGTTACTGTATCTAATATTTGAGATACAAGTGGATAACCTACTATCTAGATATCTAGGTGTATTGACTAGCTTCGTTAACCATAAACTGCTTATGCATCAAACAGTTGCTTGATATCATAATGCAAATTCACTATGAAACATTTTTTTTTACAAGATTCCTTTCAGTTGTGTATAGAATTCAAGGCGTATATAGTGTAGGTATTTAGTGAAAACTGCATTTTAAAAATTGGTTCTTCAATATTTTTTTTCTCCCTCATGTTGCATCGCTTTTCTATTATTGTCTCTTACATAATAATAATATCGAGTGATCTGGCTGGCTCAGGTCTGGTGTCAGAGTTTTCAGGTCTTAACTGATCAATTTCAGGGCCTCTAATATAACCCAACGACTGCTTTTCAGGCTGCCGGGACCAACGACTTAACGTGTCCATCCGAATCACGGGTGTGGCCCGAGATAAATATCTTGCCCGGGCCGGGATTCGAACCCGGGCCTCTGAATCTTAAAGCCAGCATCTGATCCACTCGGCTACGGCCACAAATAAATATTATAGTTATTTAATTATAGCTTGAAGCGGAAGAAGAATTATTTATTAAAGGTTGACTGAAAAACGGACATTATAATAATTATTGTTGAGTGGCTATTGAAAGATTGTATGTGTACAATAAAATGATATTTTATTAAACCTTGTGATATCAATGTATGAATCCTCTGCCCAAGAAACAAAATTACGAGATTCTAAGTTATTATTATTATATCTCTAAATTGGAAATACGTGCATGGGTTTTATGGATTTCGTTTCTTATTCAATTTGTTTGCAATGCCACGAAATTACATCTCCTCTTACGGTACTTCTCTTTACATTGTGGAATGTGAACGGGACAGAGAGTAGCTTGGATTTAACATTGCGATAGATGGGAAGTATTTCAGCGTAGTCAAGTGAAAAGATAGTTCAAGTACCTATATTGGCAAATGTGAAGCAATGAGAAACCCTTCTTTTTACAGACCTTCACTTTTGGCATTTGATTTCCATTATTCTTGAAATTTTTTTTTTAATCTATTAATTAACTCTTGATAATTATTGCTTTATTTTCATGTTTTTATTGGAGTTTTTTCATATACCCAAAATAGTTATAAAAAATTGAACTTGTCCGCTTCAATTTCTCCGATTTTTTTTTTTTTTGAATTTTACCGCCATGAATTTCTGACATGTCAAAATCTCTCTTGACATGTCAAACATGGTTTGTCACCTAATAAGTAGAAAAGGGATAATATTTCAATTACTAATAAGATATTACTAATCAAGTTGTATATGAATAAATTAAAAATATCACATAGCTATATCAATCTTTTTATATAAACTGATTACTAAAAATGACTTCAGATTTTATTTTCAGGCAGTGCATTGGCTAACCTGATTTGAAAATCTTGCAAACGATGACGAAGTGTTCGCTTCATATTCGTTGCGTATAAATCACATCACATTATTTAAATCTTGTAATTTTATCAAGGAAAGTTTGTAATATATCAGTTTTGCTAATTGAAAAATAATCCATCAAGAGACTATCTGTGAAGTTGTTTTTTTGCTTGGTTTGTACACTGCTCCTTGAGTAAAGTAACATCGCCGACTCAGGACAGTAAATTATTGTGAAACGTGACTCAGTCTACAAGTCTTCTTAAGGCCGGCTGTACAAAACTTACTGTAAATAATCTAATAAGTGTTAAAACATTGCCATGCTTAACTGAAGACAACAAACTCGTAAGTTTTTGAACTAATATTTGTGCTGCTAATTCATTGACTGTAAACTTTGAGGTTAGATTCTGAAGGTCAGTCTGTATTATCAAAAGCAATGGATGACTCAAAACGACTTGTTTATTCCATTGTAAAATTTCTTCGCTCGCAAGTAGAAAGCGGCGAATTGCCTTCTGATGGATGTGAAGGTATTGAGGTTTCCATACAGTGTTTGGAGAGTGCCTATAACATCAGTTCAGACGACAAACAGCTAGATGTTCCTCTACCGTTGCAGACCATTTTCACAAACTATCTCAAGGAGACAGACCAAACTCTACCGGAGGCACATCCGCTTTCTGAAGAGGATAAAATACTAGCTGAGGAAATGAAGGTCGAAGGGAATAACTTGATGAGCAGTGAGAATTTCAAAGCGGCTATTGAATACTACAACAAAGCAATCGCAATTGATAGTAGGAATGCTGTGTATTATTGCAATCGAGCAGCAGCGTATACTAAGCTCAACGATCATGAATCTGCTATTCAGGACTGCAAAAATGCGTTGAAGATTGATCCTCAGTACAGCAAGGCGTACGGTCGTTTGGGACTTGCATATTCTATGCTGAACAGGCATCAAGAGGCTTATGATAGTTATAAGAGAGCATTGGAACTGGAACCAGATAACGAAGGCTACCACAGTAACTTACAGCTGAGTGCAGCCAAGATCTCGACGACGACTTCGGAAACTAGAAGACCTCCAATGGACTTTGGCATGCTGTTTAGCAATCCGGAACTGGTGAACATGGCCACTCAGATGCTGTCAAACCCCTCGATGCAGTCTCTCATGAACAACGTCATGTCTGGAGGCTTGGCGCAGAACCCGAATAATATGGAGTCGCTGATGCAGGTTACTCAACAGCTCGCCCAGCAGTTACAGACTGAAAATCCGACCCTTGTTGAAGAACTGAAGCGGAAATTCAACGGACCCAACTCCCAGCAGCCACCTGATGGCGATGCCACATCGTAAGAAATCTTCGATCCCAGGTACAACTAATTCAAGAAATTTCCTTCCTCCATTATTATATGTAAATCAAATTATTTTGTCTATGGAAATGAATACCCAATACTTTTCCATTTGGAAATACCTAATCTTCTTAAATCAAGAAAATTCTTTCTTTAAATGATATTTGAATAACATTAGTTTGTCTTGTGTTTTTTGAAAATGAATATCCAATTTTCTACTCCACATGTAAGAAATTTCCTTCCTCAAATAATATTTAAATAGCATTAGTTTGTCTTGGTTTTGGAAATGAATATCCAATTTTTCACTCCACATATTCAACTTTTTTATAATATGTCAACAAAAGTACACCTTGTTTGTGGGTAATGAGTGTAATTGGTTATTTTTCAGATGTAGCAAACACCACTTGAGTTATTTTTAAATCAACTTTACATATTATTTCTTCTGAAAACCATTCAAGAGTAGGCTATTACTTGATACTACTCTTAATAGCTGTCATGTTAATCAACTGTCAGTTGATTAACTTAATCAGCTGTCAGTTACTATATTACTTGTTACTTATTACACTATAGTAGGATAGACAACGGAGTGCTCATTCATCTTCTATGTAATAAGAGAGAGTAGGGTTGTGTTTGTTCGCATCAAAACACGTCAACTTGTGGATTGCATACCGGGAAAACGGGAATGATTTAGATCTCCAAATTTTGTTCAGATTATAAAAATATCAAACTCGTGCACCTCGAAGCACAAATTTCAATTTTCCTTCTAGATTTTTCAGAATAAATGTTCAAATTTCATTCATGGGATATTACAATTGAAATGTACAAAGCATAGGTTAATATAGAACTATAATCTAGAGAGACTAGTTATTCAAAAGAGAACAGTGACAAATCAATGTAGAATTATTCCTACAATTCACATTATATGGAAAAATAAAGTTCGAATCTGGAGTTTTGTATGCCATAAGTTAAAAGACTAAACAGTAGATCAGAGTTTTTCTTGATGATATATGTTATATTCTATGCATACAGAGGATAAAATACTAGCTGAGGAAATGAAGGTTGAAGGGAATAACTTGATGAGCAGTGTGAATTTCAAAGCGGCTATTGAATACTACAACAAAGCAGAAGATTGTTAGGATTGTTACATACATGCAGGAATCACTTTCGATTTATGTACAAACTCATTCTGAAACTGCTTGCCAATTCAATAAGGAACATTTCCAAGTCAGTTGAATTCGGAAAGAGAAATAGTTTATTTTTTTAATTTTATGTTTGCAGTGATAGAAGTGACAACTTCAACAAGCTTTTCTTCTAATGATCGAATTCATAGAATGTGTACAACAGTATCTGTGATTGTACTACTTCCCCACCCGCTTCAAGCTGGTTTCAATGTTCAATAGGGTATTAGCTGTCGGGGAGCTTAGTTGTCGGGTACGATCACGACAACCAGACCCCTCATAGGCCTATCCAGCAGGGGATTTACTGTCGGTGAGACTAGTTGACGGCAATGGTATATTTTGCCAGGGGATTTACTGACGCCTGTGTTCAAAATAGTGAGGAGACAAGTTGTCGGGGAGACAGGTTGGCGGCGACCCCCTACAGTTGGTGGTGATTCCCCAAGAACATGGGAAGCCGTTTGACGAATCTGAATCATACTTGAGACCAACCGATGAGGAGGCATTATCATTGTTTTATCACCCCCAAAGCAGGATGAAGAAATGTCTTGGAGTAGTTATTTTCAAAACACTATGAAGCATGGCTCTCATTCGAATTTATGGATTTTACTTTTCTCATTCTAACGCAGTATTTTGAGTAGCAAAAAAATAAAAAAGATACACTATTTATTCCGTTTTTGTAGGCAAATTAGTTGAATATATTTTCGAAAGAAATTCATAGCTTTCTATCTCATCATCAAAGAATACAATCTTCTGTAAAGTAATCGCACATGAATAGAAAGATACTTAACGTCAATTTAATCATTTTGGGTAATCAAAAAGTTGAACACTAAATTTGAAATTTAGAAAATATTAGTAGAATATCAATGTGTCATTGATATGACTAATATTATTATCGACGGACTAAAATAAGCATAAGCATATTCCTGTATAGTTCATAATGCTGTTCAGTGTTGCATTAAAAATATGATAGTCAAGTTACTCTCAAATACCGTCTTCATTAAGCTAGATTAGTAATTGTGTATAACTCTGCAATTACTAATAAATTATATAATACAAGCTAAGATTTGGACAGACGTACAAACTTAATTTATCTTGGCACATTTCTCAGAGAAGAAAAACGGCTACTCAATCCTCAGTCGTAACACAGCAGATCTATGTTATGAATAATTTGATCTATGAATAGACGCAATAACTGCACTCTGAGGCGAACTACTTGCGTTAGAAAACTTTACTTTTTGTAGCTGAAAAACAGGAACGTTTTCCCATCATTATTGAATATAATATGTGCAATATATATCAAATTTAATAAATATTTTAACAAGATAATATTATAATTATTTTTGTAGGCTACGGGCATAGAGATACAATAGCGTAAGTAGATATCCCATGGTATAGGGCGTTTATGTCGCAACTTTTACTGTTATCTCAAGCCGATTACTGTCGATTGTTTTTGATTTTTACTACTTTTGACCGGGTAAGAGTGTATGAAAGGCACATTATGAGAGACTACCAGCGTCATAAAGCTTCACGGGAAAGAACTACGTGGACTATAGGCTTGAGATAACAGTAAAAGTTGCGACATAAACGCCATATACCATGGGATATCTACTTATGCTATTGTTTCTCTATGCTACAGGTAATAGAGTAATTTGAGGTTATTGAAAGACTTGAGATCTATTAAAAAGTTTCCCAAGTGTAATATTAGCTATATTCTCGATAGTAGTCTAATAATAATAACTAGTAGTAACAATTTAATGTCTCCTCTAAAACTTCATTTTTAGATACTTGATTTGAAATCGGGTTTGAAATGTTGTGTATTCTATCAAGTTGAATCAATTATTTCATTGGCAATAAAGAAGCAGAAGAACTCTAGAAATTCAACCATTCAGATTGACGTAGCTGCTCGTATTTTTGAATTGTTTGTACAGGTGTTGCAAGCTCTCTAGGCAATTTATTCATTCAAAATGAATCATGTAAAAAATTGTTGATTTACATAATACCGGTGCGTGCACTATCAAAAACTGATAACTAAACTCGAAACATGATTAACTAGAAAAATCTTCTGATCTTAAATTTTCATTTCAGTCATTCTCAATATTCATGGGTTAAAATTACACTCTAGAATAAAATTCTCGCATTTTCAAAACTTTCCACTACCAGATTATTTCTTTTTAATTATAGGCTTATAAATAATAAGACTTGATTAATAAGAATGTTCCCTATGATAGATGTTTTTATTCCATTTGCACTTTAAATTGCATTTTTAAATTTTCTCTTGAATTTTTTCCAAGTCTAACATAGCTTACCCTCGAACTTATTTATTGAGCTATTAAAAATCCAACTTCAAAATATTTCATTTTGAAGCACCAGTTTCGTAGGATGTTGCATTTATAGTCTCATTTAAAATTGCATTTATTTTTGGTGAACAACCTAACTGCTCTTCTGTGTTGTAGTGGTGGTGGTGTTGCGGTTATCCTATTAAATTAATATAAAATTTTCATCTTTCTTTATACCAAAGGAAAACTAGATCAATATAAACATTATTATTCTATTAATGTATTCCAATATTCTCCTCTAATTGGATATTCATTTCCTGTTATTTTTTAAATGTAAAGCCAAGATTCGGTTACTTCAAGATTGAAGCCCAAATTTGAATTATCTGTTTTCAAACTATTGAAATGCTTCAAAGATAAAGTGGGTCTTTGTTAATTGTCTATATTTTCTTTTTTTTTGTTATTATATTATTATGGTGTTGTGTCTTTATTAGTTTCAATTTTCATTCTTTTCCAATGATGTCTCCAATATCAATAAAATTGATAAATAATGAATATTATAAAATTTCCCAAATGTTACACTTGTTTTCCCCCTCATCAATTGTGTCCAATATAATAAATATTCTGCCTATTATTTATTAGACTGTGTATAGAATAATATTGAATTACATTATATTATATATTACTAAGATTTATTGGAAGCAATGGTTGGTTTATCCATAGCGCTTTGTATAGGCTATAATCATAGGATTTGAATAAACTGTTTATGTGAGAAATAAAATGAAAAAAGCAAAATTTTTAGAAAAAAGAAATTAAAATGAGTAAATGAATACCTATATATAAAATAGAAAATTATTGATGGAAAATAATTAGATTCTAAAAGAAAAAATATTTGAGAATAGTCTCTTAAAAAGGATTGATAAAAAAATGAATTAATAATATTCATAATATCTAGTTTGTAATAAGGTCTTCACTATAATTTATTCTATTTTCAATTATCCAAGTTTTTGTTTTTGCTTAAATATATTAACCAGTACCATTTCCTTGATGTCCATTGGCAGCCTGTTGTAAATCTTCGGTCCTAAGTATGTGACTGTTCTCTGGGCGGCAGTTGTTGTCATCCTGGGGACTGCTAGATCAATATTCCTTCTTCGCGTGCTGTGGGTGTGGTCCATGTTGAGAAAGAACTGCGGGTTTTTCCTGATGAATGTGAGTAATTTGTGAATGTAAATTTGTCGGATGCTCAGTAGTTGGAGCTCTTCATATAGAGAATCTGAAGGGTAGAGTGGATGTTTCTGTCCCATTATTCTGAGGATGAGTTTCTGGACTTTAAAAACAGGATTGATATGGCAGAAATACGTAGCTCCCCATGCCAGGATTCCATATCTTGCTATTGACTCTACCAATGCGTGATATACAATTTTAACGTATCCAGTGTGAGTATCTGTCGGAGTTGAATGAAACTGTAAACCAGTTTCCTGAGTTTTGTTGTTTGCTGTATGATGTGTTTGTCCCACCAAAGTAAGTCGTCTATTATAACTCCTAAATATTTTATATTATCTGTTTGTTCTACTGATGGACAATTGCAGTCTATGCGATTTATTTTGCAGTGATGTAACTTGATTGTATTTCGTACAGGTTTTTTGGAGTCCGTCAGTGAAAATGCTAGAAACTTAGTTTTTGATGAATTGAGAGTCAGGATATTACTGTGGAGCAAAGTGTAATTTTTTCCATGCCTAATTCAGCGGTTATGAAAGTCTCGTTCCAGTTGTTGCCTTGAAATATCACAGCTGTGTCGTCGGCAAAGACAATAATCTTGCCACCAATGTTGAGTGAGCACAACTCATTGGCAAAGATGAGGTACAGTATCGGACCAAGAACTGTTCCTTGTGGCACGCCGAATTTTACAGGAAGGCCTTCTTCTGCACTCAGATTTTTCCCTATTCTCACTCTCTGTTTGCGAATGGTTGAGAAATGAGAAAAAACAAAGAATACATTTCATATAAGTTTAATTTTGCAATACTTGTTTATATACAATATTTTTTGTTTTTCCACTGTCTGCGTAAATATAAAGACTATCTGGTTTGCCGACTCGGGAACACGCAACATACAGTTGTCCATGTGAAAAGCAATCCACATCTAAATCTAGACCACACAATTCTAAAGATTGACCTTGAGCTTTGTTGATTGTGATTGCAAATGCCAATCGAATTGGGAATTGCAATCTTTTAAATTGAAATGGTGTATCAGTCGGGATCGTGGGTATTCTAGGAATGAGGACATCTTCACCTTTGAAAGGCCCTGTTAAAATCGTTGCTTCCACTACATTATTCATTAATCTCTTAACTGCAAGTCGCGTGCCGTTGCAGAGTTTTGGCTGATTAATATTCCGCAAGAGGATAATTGGCACACCTACTTTCAATTTCAATATGTGTGGTGGTATCCCTGGCAGATCAAGTGAGTTTAGAAATTCTGTTGGATAATAACTACTTCATCAGCTTCCACAACAGTGTCTATCGACTTATATGTAGTTTCATCACTTTGAATACTGGATTGTATAACATTATTAAGTTGATAGACATCTTTATTCTTTGCGGCAAGGATAGCTCGTTCACTGAGCCAATCATGATTTCTATGATTTATCTGAATGTCAGGAAATACTTTTTCGATCAGTTCTTCTTTTGATGTAACTAAATTACAAAAATTATCGGAAGTGATATTTGTCTAGACGTCTCATCGACTGGCAGCTGACCGTTTCCAATTTCCAGTAACTGTCGTGAGAATACCTCAGCTGATGGATCATTCTGCAACTGGACATGCATATTCGTAGTCAACTCCAATGTATGTACGTGCCGCCATAGTGTTGAATATCTCAGGCAAGCATTAATTTCGTCTGCTGTGTCGATCGAGAAATTACAGGCAATGTTTGCCTAAAATCTCCTGCGAGCAATATCAATGCATTCCCGAATGGTTGAACGTTTCCACGCAAGTCTCGTAATGATCGATCAAGAGCTTCGAGCGATTTTTTATGTGCCATTGTGCATTCATCCCAAACAATTAGTTTACATTTTTGTAATACTTTTCCCATACCGGATGCTTTAGAAATATTGCACATAGGAGTCTCAATGATTTGCATGTTTAATGGCAACTTTAGAGCTGAATGCGCAGTTCTTCCACCTGGTAACAATGTTGCAGCTATTCCAGACGAAGCAAGAGCTAAGGCTATATCACTTTTTGATCGAACCGTTGCTAGAATCAATCTAATGAGGAATGTTTTCCCAGTTCCTCCTGGCGCATCCAAGAAGAAGGTCCCCCCAACTCCGTCATTTATCATTTGCATTATGCGATCATAAATGCCTTTCTGTTCCCACGTTAATTTGGGAATGTTTGATTGGACATATGCCTGAAGATCATTAATGTTGTAACTCTGTTCACGGCGTAAATCTACATCAAATGCAGCAGTCGCAGTTCGGGTTGGTGCTGGCATTCCTAATTGACTAAGAACTTTATTTGCAATTGCGAAAGTAATTGAAATCCAATAATTGTACCGGAAAACATACGGTAATCAAGAGTGTAGTTTACCGGTACTCTATATCTCACGAACCTGTTGAAGCTGCGTTTTGAAACATGCGCGCTATCTAGCGGTCAGATTTTGCACTTTGATTGCAGCAGCGCTCAGCTCAAATCTGGCCAAAAATGGCCAAAGTTTCACCCCCTCCCCCCGGGCCACCCTGCGAGCCCGGTCAATTTTTTTTTTTTTAATCGACTTATTTTAGCGAGCTGACCCCGAATGTGAAGTCAAAAATCGTAAAAATCCATAAACAAAAAAGTTAAAAATTTTCGGGCGAGCGTAGCGCCCCTGAAAATTGTAAAAAGTAGATAAAAACCATCCTTGATGCGGATTTTATATCATGTTAAAATTTCAACTCAATCGGTCCAGTACTTTTGGAGTTTTTGCATTACACACAAACCAACATAACATTTTTATATATAGAAGATTAGATACAATTAAAAATAAAATACATAACAAAATTATAAAATTTAAATTATATCAAGCTATGCATTTATCATACTGTGTTTCAATTCGGTCAGCTGATGGTTTAAACTGGTATTTTACTGCTATTGAGCAGTGTGATTAGTGAGCCTGTAAGAATGGTTGATACTGTAAATCTCGGATGTATCGATTTGAATAATTTTGAGCTCCCGATTGGCGACAAGTATACAGGCAGCGCCATTATTCGTGCCACAGTAATGCGATGAAGAAAAAACTGTCAGAAGTTTTCCACTCTGGTGCACCTGCAACAAATTTATGCTAATCTAATCAAAGGCCCAATTTCACGAAAACTATGGTTGAGTAACAGTTTGTTCTAAACAAACTAAAAATCTTTACAAAACTAATTTGAAATCATCTGACTAGATCAACGGCCACTCAAACCTTTAGTGATGTTCACGTTATAATGGCAGTGTAAGAACGTTTATGAATTTGAAAATTTGATACACTTAAAAATTCCATTATTAACTAAAGACCCGCACACACACATCGATGTTAGTTCGTGCGATGTTTTGCCGTCCCTATGAATTCTATCAGATTAAACGGAACTTGATAAACATCACCTGTTTGAAATCATCTGTTTAATCAAATAGAATTCATAAGGACGGCAAAATACCGTACGAACAAAAATCGATGTGTGTGTGCGGGGCTTAACAGTTTTGAAGGTTATTTAACAGTTTGGGAAAGGTGAAAAATTTCAGAAGAAACTGCATTTTGTTTGAACATCAACTAGTGGACCGTCAAGTTAATAGGGAGAGAAGAATAGGAAGGTTTACTTTGGAGATGATTATAATTTTTCTCTATATTTGGAACGTTTACTTGAAAGATAAATAACAACTTTCTCCTTTATTTGAGAGTTCACTGTAAACTTCAACTACCTATAGAGAACTTTAACTGAAATCAATTTTTATCGAGAATTAGAGTATCCTGTTAACTTTTGATTGCTGGAACAAAACGTATGAAGTCGATTCTTGAGTTAGAGCAGCCATTCACAAGAGACGGTTCCCAAACAGATTTATCTGGGCAGGGAAACTATAAGACCGTCACGAGATACAGCGCAGAGGGCATCTCACAACCTGTGCACTTGAATCTCTTCGATCTATAGTGAGGTCCACGTTATAAAGACAGTGGAGAAAGATAGGAGAACAGCGTTGCCGATTCTCTGCCTTGCCACTGCCTTCTTTTATAGAGGACAGCTGATTTCTTGTTGAAAATAATTAATTTTATTTTATTCGTCAAGGAAAAATATTTTCCAACTATTTTCTTTTATGTAGGGCCTGATTTGACTGCAATCTAACACTTTGGTTAATGAACAGTTCAATTCTAGCTTAAATTAATCCTATTATATTAAGCGAGCAATTTCTGTATATCTGTTTATATTTTTCTATTTTTATTTCTGGTTATATGGTTATTTATGTTCAACGGATCTCGAAAACGGCTCTAACGATTTTCACGAAATTTGGTACATAGTAGGTTTATGATATCAAAATTCGATTGCACTAGGTCTCAACCCTGGGAAAACTCGCTGAAGGACATGAAAAGGATAATTCATCCTTGGAAAAACAGATTATGATTTCGTCGTCTGTCGATAACAATCAATTAGCTTACCGTATCACGCGAGATATCTAGAAATGTTAATTTACTCGATCAAAATACAGTAATCTGATTTGTTGACATGAGTTGTTATGTATCATAATATTCAAAGTTAATCATTATTTTACAGCTCTAACTGATTAGTGAGTGTCATTTTGTTATTCAATTTGGTATGTAAACAATCTAAATTAGAACTTTTATGTTTTCAAATATTTGGACTGAAAATCTCACCTGAATTCAAGTTTATGGAACATAACCTACTTTTTGGAATATTTATAGTGTATAAATCAAAATTCGGGGAAGAAACAGTTTTGGGTTGTGCCTGTTAGTCTTTCCCCAATCATTTTAAAGAATTTAGTTATGTTTATCATAATTATTAAATTAATTATATGATTATAATTATTATTATAATTATTTATCATATATAAAACAGCTGTTGTAGCTATGGTGAGAGTGATATTTTCGAGCTCAAAATTTAAGTGATTTTATTCTATATTTTGTGAATATTTGAAGTTTGGTTTTTGTTTTAACGAAAGTTTTATTATCAATTTATCTAAATTTGAAATTCTTTGTTCTATTCTGATTCATAGTTTCAGATTGAAGATTTGGTGTTGAAATTGAAGTGAACATAACCTACATAATATTTGGACGATTTGTGACAAAATCTGGAAATTGAAGAAGTTTTGGGCAATAGCCTGTTTTTTCTTTTCCGACTATTGTATTGTTCGCTCTATCTAATAAATAAATAATAAATAAATCAATAAATAAATAACGAGCAAAGCTCGGCGCCCCGATATTTCACATTAAAGGGGTTCCTCACAGCTCTAATTGAGCAATGCCTGTACACTGTTACTTTCAGTGATTTAATATAATTGTTGAAAATTGATCAATTCTGTGTACCTGAAAGCCAGCCACCATAACCTCATGGGCCCGAATGACATGCGTGAGGCCGTTAGTGGACAGAAACTTGTTCAAGGCCGTTTTATTAAACACGTGACCTGCGCCTCGCCTGCAGTTCTGAGCGAATCCGTCGTATTCCAACAATTCCTCATGCTGCTGCCGGTTTGGTTTCTGAATTTGTATTCTATAAAATAATTCCAGACAAAAATGCTGTTTCATAATAGGATATAATAACAATCAACTTCTACTCATAGTTTTCTAGTTATTGAAGTTTTTAAAAAAAATATCGAAAAATTTATATATCTCGAAAGCTAAGGTCGATAAGAAACTTTTACTGTAGGCCTACATTTTTTGTTGCCAATTTCATGTAGGATCTACGGTCTACGGCTGACCTTTCGTGGCACATTCTGTATACACAGGTGTTGAAAATAATGGAATCAGCTAAATATTTCTCACACAAGAATAATTTGACTGTAGGTTATTCATTTGACAACCTGTTCGAATCAGAATAAAAATGTGTTTTTGTAACTTCAAAATTTTGTCCCACCTCATCTTAGATCCACCATTTTTGAATCCAACTCCATTTTTTTTATAGGAAGGTGTTCATGTGATACATGATACACCATTTTTGAATCTAACTTCATTTTCTTCATAGGAAGGTGTTGTGATACATGATTTCGATACAGAATTTCAAGAGAAAATGAATGGCAGAAACCGCACATCGATATATCAACCCGTTTCAAAGATAAGTTATATTCACATTTAAAGATACTAATAAATCATACAGAATGGGATGGATGTAAGTTAAACCTAAAAAATCTCAACTACCGAGAATTTGAAATTTTACTCTTTCAAGTGTTAGTAAATACTCGCATAAACACTAACATATTTAACACTTTCAACATAAAAGTTTAAGGCTAGATGGCCCGGCAATCTGAACTGCGAGTGTGGTGAACTACTGGACACTGAACATCTTTTGGAGTGTGCCCTCTGACCAACAAAATGCACCATCAACGATTTGTGGCACGGAAATGCCTCTGGAATTTCGGTGGCACAATACTGGACACGAAAAAGTAAAGTAAGTAGCACTTTGAACATAAAAGTTTGATGTGTCAGATATTCTATTCAAATAGGCTCACACCAATTGAATATATTTTCAAATTATCATTGAAACATAAATATCGAGCTTTTTCCATAATTTTCACCAACTCTGTATAGTCATTAATTTATTGAACACGTAATTGGTGCCATCTCACGACTTTCCTACACAACTTATTGGATTTGATTTATTACTCCATTAAATAAATTGAGTAGATCAGATGGTATATTGATCAAAACTTTTGGTGTTCCTTATAAATGCTGGCTATTTGATATTAGTGTTTACCTGAAAGGATCGTTCCAAAGTAGGTCCCAAGCTAGAGGACTCTGTTCTTCAGGCTCACTCAGCTGCAGTGGAATTTCGTTTATTGACTCCATAGTGGGGCATAACCAAGGAGCAGGTATTCCGCCGTGGCAACAGAATATCTACAAAAATCAAATAAGATGAAAAAAACATTTAAAAAATAATAAATTTACCTTACCGTAAATTATTTACCCCTATAAGGTAAAAAACATATTTTAAAAAAATAGAATAAACCTTTTAATATCTATTGAAATTAATATATTTTTTCTTAAATTCAGTAAATTATCCTTTTTAAACTTTAAATATGTAACTGAGATACCCTTACTTGTCATATAATAGAGTTAAATTTCCAATGACACCTTCAATGTAATCACATGTACCGTAATTGTTAATGAATATTAAATACATTTCACCCCATAATACACGTCCTAACAACAGATTTAACACAGAACTCATCAAGCTAACCATATGCAGGCATCAATTTCAATATTATTGTAACTACATTATAAACAAAATTCCAAATGACTTTATAGATGAAAAAATCACACGCGATTCAATTAAAAATATAGAATATTGGATTGACCAAAATGTATTCTTTAAACTAGTGGTATAAAGTATAATGTTGTAGACAAATAATTGTTACTAAAAACAGTGAGCGATGGGCATGTATACTCTTGAACCAGGCTTGTAATTGTCCCAAGTCACATTACAGGAACTTCTTTTTATTGTATCAGTTCATTTGTTTTTCTTTGAGAAAGTTTCACTGTCATGATGGCCTCAAGATGTCACAGTGATTAATTAGATTAAAATTTTCATCATAGTATTCTCAAGTTTTTTTTTTGCTGTGAGCCTGTGCGTTTTTTTTTGTATAATAGGTATAGCTTCATTAGCATTATTAATTTTTTTTCGTATTTTCTTCGTTAGCATTATCAATATTGTATATTCATATACTGACCTGAATTGATACAGAATAAATAAACTGCAACTCAGTAGTATTTATAGTGTTTATAGTGATGCCAAGTATTATAGTGATGTTATTGATGCACTTAAGTTACAATCAATGTTATTTATATTGTATTGTAAAAATATGTACCTATTTGTAATTTTTGGCAATAAATAAATTCAATTCAATAAAAAAATTAATATTGAGAAAGAATAATTGATTATTTAACAAGATTGCATTTTTTCCGATTGTATTTTCTCCAAAAAGAAACAAATACAGTAAAACAATAAATGAAATAAAAAATATAAATATCTAGTGGAAAAAAATACAATATAAAACTGCAAATTAATTTAATAGAAGAGAATCTTGTTTTTTACAAATTAATAAAACTCTGGTTTTGTTATAAATGTAGACCTATACCACGTATTTCAAATAACTTGATATCAACTTCAAGCACTTCTTTATTTTAATTATCAATAAGGTTGATTATCGGCTACTAAGCTGAGAATGTTGCCTATGAAAAAGAATTACCTGATTGTCAATAACAGCTGCCAGAGGCATATTATCGAATGCTCTATTCACAGCTTCCCAAACCAACACGCCTTGATCTTTTCCAAACTTTTTCAAGCACTCCCTTCAAAATGAATAATTATTACACATCATTAAGAGTCATGAAATACTGCTGATGTATACATAGGCCTACTGTAGCCTATCATTATATATGAATAAATTTATAGGTGTGCCTAAGGAAGGAATTAACCACAAAGTATACAGAATCTAAAATATATACAGTAGTTTATATCCAAAATTTCTCAAATAACAATACTTAGATCCTTAATAATATACATACAGTAGGTGATAAATAGAAAATTGAACAGCAATTTTCTGGTTGATAAAGTTAAGAAGATATATCAACATATAAGTAATAACTTGAATAGATTTTCGTGGTGGGGTAAAGTTTGGGGTCCAATTGATCTAAATCATGAGATATCAATGAAATTTTCAAATAAAAAACGATACAATTGTGTGATTTATGGATAAATGATATTATCAACAAAATAATATGAACACTTTGGTCAATGAACTATTACTCGCGTTGTAGGTAATGTCAGCGATTCAATTCTTTATTATTGAATAAGTTAAGGTGATTTACAAAGAAAAATGTTTGAATCTGAGTGTTTATTATAAATATTAGGGATCAGGTTTTTATCAAAAGCCTGCTAATTCTTCCCGAAATGTATAAATAGAGTCAGTAAATACATGAATTGGTATTGACAAATTACTTTAGCAATTAACAAAAGTTGAACATTTGATGTTAGAATATTATATATTTTTGTTTTGAAGAAATATAGAAAGAACGACACTTCTCACTTAATAAAAACATGATAAATACCTACATGAATTAACAACGACAAAAAAATCTTGTGTGGTGCACTCACACAACTTTCCTTGCCGTTATGAAAATTGATCACCTGACGCTAGTGTTCCCGCGCATCTCAAGTATACTATTCAAAGATTCGAGCCAGCTGGTGACAGGACTATAACATTGGAGACACACGAGGTCTGCTATCTTTTCATAGTGAATGATTTAATAGAATCAACAGTTTGCAATTGAAATAATAACATTTTCTCGAATTTCGAGCTTATTTTAAATTTTAGGTGAAAATGTTACTGAGCATTAATTGTAGAGATTTTCATTCTCAATCTTTTCCACTAAAAATTTTTTGTTCAAAAAGCCTGATAATTGAGAATCTAAAATCAAACTTTGCATAGATGGGGCGGAGCTCCTGGAATTTTTACAGATATTGGACTTGTGGCAGTTGATAGAGCTTATCGATGACTATTTTAGATATAACTTTAATCAAAATCGTTGTAGCCGTTTTCGAGAAAACCGCGAAAACCCCTGTTTTTGACAACATTTTCTATATTTCAGCCGCCATCTTGAATCGCATTTGATCGAAATTGTTCGTGTCGGATCCTTATATTGTAAGGAGCTTACGTTCCAAATTTCAAGTCATTCCGTTTATTGGGAGATGAGATATCGTATACACAGACGCACATACACTCATATACACACATACACATACAGACCAATACCCAAAAACCACTTTTTTGGACTCAGGGGACCTTGAAACGTATAGAAATTCACAAATTGGGGTACCTTAATTTTTTTCGGAAAGCAATACTTTCCTTACCTATGGTAATAGGGCAAGGAAAGTAAAACATGTTGCAATTAATAAAAGGTGAACATTGTCAATCAATGACCTACCGTATTTCGATTTTGCTAGAATAGAATATGAAAGACACTACTAACGTTTTGAATGTGAACGTCCTCTGCACTTCCCTAACCTCATGGTTTCCCCTAACCATGAATATGGTCTGGGGACAGAGCGCTTTGTTGGAGAACAGGTAGGCGATAACCTCCACACCAAATGCACCTCGGTCCACATAGTCTCCGAGGAACAGAATGTTGGCTGGAGACAGTTTCACTCCCAGTCGCCATAGCAAACTCTCACAGAAAGTCACGTCTGGGTAGTTGCCATGTATGTCTCCTAATATTAACCAACAAATACAAGACAAATTTAATTAAAGTAGAACATTTATAATTCAGACCTCTACAAAGCGTGATCCTCCGTAATTCTATAGTAATTCCAGTAAATTCTCCGTAATTCCAGCCTGTGATAGGAATATATCATACCTATGCCACACTATTATGAATAACATTCCTCAATAAATAAGTCAGCCGGGCGCATGTAGTTTCTCAAAATATACCATCAATAATTACAAATTGGATAAAAACGCTGAATGAAGATCAATGTGAACGGCTACTTCAATCTATTCATCAATAGGATATTGGTTACTTCTAATGTTTGGATATTCTCTATGTCCCAATCAATATATATTTTTGCCTAGCGGTTCACCTTGTGATGACCAACGTGTCTGTGGTGTATGTGTGTGTGTGAGTGTGTGTGTGTGTGTGTGTGCGATTATGAAATTGAAAAAACTTATTTCTCTTAAGTTCAATCAGGAAAAAAATGTATACTTTAATCACACAGTACTGGACTCATTGACCCACGAACAGGCCAAAAAGGTCTATGTGGGCTCTTATATTTCATTAAATAGAGTGAATCCACTTGGGATAGGTGCAATAAGATAAGTTATACCACAATTAAATATGCTAAAACATTGTTGAACTGGATTAAACTAGGAATATTACTATCATAAATATAATATAGATATATATGATAGGGAATAGGATAAGGTATTAATAGTATTATTTGTATTACATATCTCAAGTTGTGTTTTGCTCTGTTGAAATATTATTGTAAATTGTGTAAATTTTGCTGAAATAAATTCAATTCAATTCTTATTAGTGGATGCTTGGTACCTTGAAAAAACCCTCTATAATTCGTAGAAAAGCAGTGTATTTCGGTCCCCTCGATAATTCATAGTAAAATTAAGAACTGGTTATTATCTACCTCTATAATTCGTACTCTTGTAAGTGGGAACTCCATAATTCGTAATTTTGTAAGCAGGAACTCTATAATTCGTAATTTTGTAAGCGGGATCTCTATAATTCGTAAGATACCTACTGTATTTTCTCATACACCATGGAAGGGGAAGGTAATTGCTAATTCTTCAGACATGAGATCATCAACCGGTAATTACGTAGACTGCCAGACAAAATAATTGTCTATTAAATAAATAAATAAAATTTTATTGTCGAAAAGCCTTTACAGCATAGACAACGTCAATATATAACATAACAACGATAAGTTCAAGTCACACACTTCTACAGTAGTATATACACAATGCTCATGTAATGATGGTTAATATTAACAAATAGAATAACAACAACAATAAATACATTTGGACGTTTCTACTATAGTATCACAGTTGAGTGATGAAGAGAAGTTGAATTTAGATAACAAGATAATCAGACTAACCAACACTTATAGACAGGTACTAATTATTTACTAACATATATTCACTAGGCACTCATCGAATTCAGTCAATTTATAAAACGGATTTAATACTAGCCAACTATATATTAAATGTTTAAATATATGTTTAAATATCTTTTGTGACACATTATGTAAATGGGAAGGCAGTTTGTTGAACAGTTTTTGTCTTTGTCTTCTTAGTCTTTGGTGCTGTATATCAATGCGATTTCTGTACCTAGTGTTAATTGAATGAACATCACTTCCTAACTGCAGACAGGATAGGTTCTTATGGGTATAAATGAGGACATAATATACGTAAAAGTTTATCACAGTTGGAATTTTTTGATTAATGAACAATGGTTTGCAATGCTCAAGATATGATGAGTTAGTTATAATTCTTAAAGCTTTCTTTTGAATGAGTAGAACATCATTGATCTGAGAAGCATTACCCCAAAGGATGAGGCCATAAGATATTATACTATGAAAGAAAGAAAAATAGGCCGTTCTTAAATATTTCATAGGTACTACACCGGATAGACTTCTGAGCAAATGAATTACTCTGCTAAGCTTTGAGCTGACATATTTGATATGTGGCTCCCATGTGAGTTTTGAGTCCATATGAATCCCTAAAAATTTCACACTTGCTGGATTATTCACTGGAGGTCCTCTTTTTAAATTAAAATTAAGTTGTTCAGTTTTACTGTTATTAAGAACAAAGCTATTTGCATTGAACCATAAAGATGCTTTTTCCATAGTGTGTTTGCTTTCCTGGCTCAGAATGTTCAGATCACTGTTCAGGTTAAAGAAAGTAGTATCATCTGCATACAAAATTGTATCAGTCTTAACGAAAGCTGAAATGTCATTGATCGCAACCAAAAATAAGAAAGGACCAAGTATCGAGCCTTGTGGCACACCCGACTCAACTTTCAACAAAGTATTTAATAACAAAGTATTCGGTTCAATTCGTCAGTACAGTATTGGACGTTAATGCAGTACTGAATAATTTGTTTAGACTATTAGTATGTGACTTTTAGTTATGAGTTGTGTTGCGCACTAGTCTACCAAAAATGAATCGCATATGCGATCAAAAATTCGAATTCGAACGAAAAAATATGTTGATTGAATATTGAAAACTCTCAATATTTTTTGAAAATTCCAAATTTGAAGTTGATTTGCATGTACTGTATCTCTCATTTTATTTCTTTTAGTAACTTACTTTATTCGATTGTAAATGGTTGTAGGCCTATTCTTTTTATAACTTATTGGATAAGTTTTAGATGAGTTTGGATAAGTTAGATTAGTTTTATTCTGTATTTATTATTCATGCTTTCCTCATACTTATCATCTTTCTTATATATTTGTGAATTGCATGTACTGTATCTCTCATTTTTATTTCTTTTAGTAACTTACTTTATTCGATTGTAAATGGTAGTAAAGACTGTTTTGGGCTTAATGCCTGTAGTCTTTAATAGTTGTTCTGTAATAAATAAATAAATAAATAAATATATAACATAACAACGATAAGTTCAAGTCACACACTTCTACAGTAGTATATACACAATGCTCATGTAATGATGGTTAATATTAACAAATAGAATAACAACAACAATAAATACATTTGGACGTTTCTACTATAGTATCACAGTTGAGTGATGAAGAGAAGTTGAATTTAGATAACAAGATAATCAGACTAACCAACACTTATAGACAGGTACTAATTATTTACTAACATATATTCACTAGGCACTCATCGAATTCAGTCAATTTATAAAACGGATTTAATACTAGCCAACTATATATTAAATGTTTAAATATATGTTAAATATCTTTTGTGACACATTATGTAAATGGGAAGGCAGTTTGTTGAACAGTTTTGTCTTTGTCTTCTTAGTCTTTGGTGCTGTATATCAATGCGATTTCTGTACCTAGTGTTAATTGAATGAACATCACTTCCTAACTGCAGACAGGATAGGTTCTTATGGGTATAAATGAGGACATAATATACGTAAAAGTTTATCACAGTTGGAATTTTTTGATTAATGAACAATGGTTTGCAATGCTCAAGATATGATGAGTTAGTTATAATTCTTAAGCTTTCTTTTGAATGAGTAGAACATCATTGATCTGAGAAGCATTACCCCAAAGGATGAGGCCATAAGATATTATACTATGAAAGAAAGAAAAATAGGCCGTTCTTAAATATTTCATAGGTACTACACCGGATAGACTTCTGAGCAAATGAATTACTCTGCTAAGCTTTGAGCTGACATATTTGATATGTGGCTCCCATGTGAGTTTTGAGTCCATATGAATCCCTAAAAATTTCACACTTGCTGGATTATTCACTGGAGGTCCTCTTTTTAAATTAAAATTAAGTTGTTCAGTTTTACTGTTATTAAGAACAAAGCTATTTGCATTGAACCATAAAGATGCTTTTTCCATAGTGTGTTTGCTTTCCTGGCTCAGAATGTTCAGATCACTGTTCAGGTTAAAGAAAGTAGTATCATCTGCATACAAAATTGTATCAGTCTTAACGAAAGCTGAAATGTCATTGATCGCAACCAAAAATAAGAAAGGACCAAGTATCGAGCCTTGTGGCACACCCGACTCAACTTTCAACAAAGTATTTAATAACAAAGTATTCGGTTCAATTCGTCAGTACAGTATTGGACGTTAATGCAGTACTGAATAATTTGTTTAGACTATTAGTATGTGACTTTTAGTTATGAGTTGTGTTGCGCACTAGTCTACCAAAAATGAATCGCATATGCGATCAAAAATTCGAATTCGAACGAAAAAATATGTTGATTGAATATTGAAAACTCTCAATATTTTTTGAAAATTCCAAATTTGAAGTTTATTTTCATATTACTCGTATCTCCAATTTTCAACCATAATACCTGTGATTGCTCATTAGATATTTAGCATTCTATAATTCTAATGATCTCTTCATCATCTACCCTAGTAGCCTCCTTCTCCACCAACTCCTTCTCCTCCTCCTCCTCCTCCTCTTCTTCTTCTTCTTCTTCTTCTTCTTCTTCTTCCTCTTATTCCTCGACCATAGCCTCGATTTTGTACCCTCTATAATTCGTAGTATACGATTGTCAACTACAATAATTAGAGGTTCTACTAGTTATCATATTACAGTAGTTATCTCGGCTGGCGATTTTTTAATCACTCCATAAATGTGTGTTTTTGTAAACTTAAAAAATAAAGCATTCTTCCTATTATATTGGTAGATGTCATGTAGAGATTCTATGATTAAAAAATATTAGTTAACGAACACAAGACAAATTAAATTAACTGAACACTATTATCGAAGATTCATAATTAAATAAAAACACAATAAGTATGTTGTCTTTCCTAATATTGAATAATATTATATTGACACAAAAATTGAGTTTTTTTATCCTTTTTTAATGCTCATCATCAGTTTTTGTTGGTCTGAAAATATCAATTGCTGAAAATATAAAAATCAATCACATCAGAACTAATATTTGACCTAATAGAATTCAGATATTGTACCTATTTCCATTATACCTTGGCTAGTTCATAAATATGTGATAATATTAGTATAGTAGTATTTGGTCTATCAATAATAATTACTGAAAATATAAAAATCAATCAGATCAGGACTAATACTGTTGTAATATCAGTTTTGTAATACTGAATAATTTAATAAATAATTGACCTAATAGAATGCTCATATTCTAGTTTGCCCTGTCTAGTTCTTAAAATATGTTCGCTATGTTAGCTATACTTACCTAAAACATAGACAGGAGATTTGATCCTCAATAATCTAGGCTCTCTTGCAAATATCTCAGAAACTATCTTGCAGAGTTGTATCAGATGAATTCCAAGACCTACCATGTCAATCTGAATATGGAACAGAAAAGTAATAATTTATTGTTCAAGTTTTCAAACAAAAATTAGAAAAAATAAAATTGCAAAAATAGCCCACTTTAAAAGGTATTTATTATTACCTGATGTAGTTTAATGTCAGTCAATAAAGCTGTTTGTATTTCAACTTTATCATAATGTTGTAGCCCAATAACAGTAATAGGAAACAGTAACAGTAACAGTAATAGTTGTACCCAGTAACAATAATAACAGTAGTGATCTGAATCCCTACCTATAAGTCATTTGTCGTATTCAGTCCTTGTCTCCTACCTTGTCGCATTTTAGTCCAAATTTTAATATCTCTTCTTTCCATTCATGAAATTATCACAAATAAAAGCGATTGTATTTCATTCATCCCCTCATCATCTCCAAATTTTGAAATACTTGTAAAAATTTGCCCTTGTAAATAAATAAGTTTCAATTGATATTTCCAAGGATATATTATATTATTTTGACTATAGGTCTATAGCAGCTATACCCCGAGAAAAAAAAATCCACTTCTAGTACAATTCTGAAATTCCTCTTAGATAACTTGAAAGCTATGAGTAGGTCTAAAAAAATATAGAGTAACTTTTGAACAACTAAATAACAACATAGCTGTCAGATTCAGACATAACAGTCAATCTGACTGCTATGTTGTAATTTAGTTGTTCAAAATTGATTATTAACAAGCAGTTCGTAATGTAAACAGACATTGAATATAGAGCTTACACAGTGTGTGGTGAATTAACCAGAATCTGTGCTTACAAACGAAGATGATAACTTAAATAAGTACCGATAAGATGATTATTTCGTGAAAATTGAGTTGAATTGATAAATTGGGTTGGATTAATAAGTTAATTTGAGTAGAAAATTAATTAAGTTGAATTAATGAGTAAATACCTGTCCCCAGTTAAAAGGCAGTTTTGGCTTACGCCCTGCTTTTCTTGCCACAACATCAGTGGCATCTATTTTCTCGGCAAAGTATGCTAAGCCCGAAAGGACTTCGTTGGGTAAAAAGGCGTTTTTTAATCGCTCAATCGACTCGCGAGTCAAGCAAGCTTGTTGTAGGGAATCGGATTTTGCACCTAAATTACAAAATCAAAATATTAATAGATTCATTCTGATCGTACATGGTAGTGATGTATATCATGATACTGATGTATATGGTAGGCTACCTTGAGTAAATAAGCTTTCATTCAAAATTATATAGTTCTATTTCTATGACATTATCATATTTTATTCGCAATATGGAGTGTTTGGATTGCTATTTTTCATATAATTCCCTTTCTCATTCCAAATAGGAGATATTAAATAGAAGTTATAATTTCTATAGAAAATTTCACATTGGTAAGTGATAAATATTTTCCATTATTATTTCATATTATTATTCTAGAGCGATTTATCCGAAATATAAGGAGTTCTATCTTAAATATATATAGATATCGCTCACATGGCAAAGTAAGAAATATTTTCCATTATTATTTTATATTAATGTTGGCTAGTTAAATCTTTACTTACATGGTAGCTTATCAACTGTTAATATATCTTGAACACCAAGTCTGCTAACACTGAATACATGGCCACATAGTCTGTACCCTGCTGCAAGAGTATAAAAACTATTATAAAGTTGACAAAGTGATGGAATTTGAAAACAATAGCTAAAAATTTGATAGATGTTATCGTTATAATTAAAACTTGTAATTTGCTGGAAGAATATTCTTATTCTTTTTTACAATGAAGCACAGGCCGGGAGAGAAAAACTAAGAATACCTTGTACTATTACTCTCCAAAATTTAGGATATAAAAACTAAAGTAGTGACATTTCAAAACAATTCCTAAAAATTTGATAGAAAGATTTTATTGTTATGATGGGGATGTTTCACAGAGACAAGTTCTCACAGAGACAAGTAGTGGTTTTGAACGATATTAGTGTCACAGAGACAAGTTTCACAGGAGCAAGTATTTCTATAAATGGCAGTCTCACAGGAACAAGTTCCCACAGAGACAAGCAGTTTCATAGAGACAAGGTCTCCGTCCAAAGTAGTAGCGCTATAAATGGCAGTCTCACAGAAGCAAGTTCCCACTGGAACAAGGTGTTTCACAGAAGCAAGGTCTGTGTCATAGAGACAAGGTAGCGAATGTAGGAAGAAGTTAGTCGTGTTGCCTACATCTGAACTTGAAGGCACTCCATTATTTGTTCTAATAAATTGAATGTCTGCTGTTTTTTAATCATGCAGGTATATGATTATGATTGAAGGTTTATCATATAAGATAGGGATGGGTTGGTAACCTATTAGAATTAGATAGAAGATAACTTAAATAAATAAATAAATTGAGTTCTATGCAAATGTAATATATTTCTACCAAACTCCAGATAACTATTCCAATATATCTAATACGTATACATATAACCTTCAACCCGAAAGAGTAATCAATATGAATATGAAATGGAATATATAAAAGCCAAATAGCCTACCACTGACCTATTCATCACCGCTTCTTAAAAACCACATGGCCAAAATGGTTTTTCATTATAATTCCTTCTTTCGTAATAAATTGTTTATGCTTTTGTACTCCTGAGCGAAGCTCGGTCCCCGATATTATGAGCTAATCATCTCTTCTTTTTCCGAGCTGCGGTCTCGAATTGTAAATTCAAATTGATATAATATTAACTCCAGACAGTCACAGAGTAAAGCTGCGTCAACACCAATAGATTCTATAGATCTATTAGATTGAACATAACTTATCATACACATGATGAACATATGTGTTTTTCATGTGCCGTTCAATCTATAATAATCTGTGAGGATTAAGTTATTAACATTTCGTGAATAACTTTGATGTAAACGCAGCTTTAGATGCCAAGATTTATCATGGCGTTCCGAGTTACGGATGATAATGTCAATGAAAAACTTCATTTTCCTCATAAAATCTTTCCCATAAAAAATTTAACAGATTGTTGTTCTACAAGCGTCTCTACATGTTACAAAATGAAAATCCCAGTGAAAAACAAAAAGTGCCACTTGATAATTCCCAAATCATCTTTTTAATCGTAGCTCTGATTCAACTGAGCAATAACTTTCTGAACTTACTGAGTTAATAAAGTAACATTTAAAATTATCATAAGCGCAATGGGACTTGGGATTCCATCAATTCAGAATAAGTATTATACCGGTATTCATTTTTACAGGATTGAAGTAGTGCAACATTTAGATTAGCACACCAATAGATTTTATTTGTAGCGGAGTGAGTTCATTACTTTCATATCAAAGTTCTACTTTTTCCATTATGATATAGTACGACTACTGCAAAACAATGTCTGGTAGCCCTGGTAATGTAATGTAATGTATGGTTAATTGGAAGTCTCCAACCAGCCTGATCAGATTTCTTAGTGGGGCCATTGGCAAACATTTTATAAAAGCCCTGATATTATTACAATGACTTTATTCCTAGTAGATAGCATTTCTAGTAGGTGGCTGAATATTCTCGTTACCACATTGCAAAGGATGTTCAGTGAGGTCTACTGTTATCTGGACTACTAGAGTATTGTAACTCCCAATGTCAGATTGAGTAAGAGCTTGAAATTTATTCCTATCTAGTGTACTCCATGTTCAATAATCTGCCTTTATCTTATATTAGAAGAAACTTGCCTCTGAATAAATTAAAAAACGCACTAAATGTAATTCTGAATGAAAATGCTTATTGTTCCGTAAATCAATTTTCAAATTGTTGAAAATATGATATTCAGTGCTGTGAGTTTATAAATAGTTTATGTCTTTTTTCAATGTATGACTTAATTTATTCAATTGTACTGGGTGATGATAATTATGACTTGATAAGACTGATTTGATGAATGATAACACTATTCATAAGATGACTACTAAGATGTTATGAATTGAATTGCTCATTTATTGTATAACAGACTATAAGCTGAATCCTTTAGACAAGGCCTATTCGCCTAATCTACATCAAAATTGTTTGTATTTATCGGTCAATATATTTCTTATTCCTAGACGCCAGCTAAGAAAGGGGTTTCAATTTTCGTAGAATAAGTACGTAATTCAAAACTGTATGTTTTTCAAAAATGTTGTAATTTCAAATTCAAATTTCGTTTATCACACACATAGGCTATACGAGAATTAAGAATTAATGAGAAAGTGTCCCGGAATAAGGTTTATGATTTTTGTTCTTCTGTATTTATACTAAGTGACATATTTATCAGTGATGCTCTTAACTGTAGTTTATTATTAATAACGAGTTTGGAGCACCAGAAAAAAGTAAATTCGTATGGCTTTTGTTGGTGGGGAGTCCCTTGCGGGAAGGTCCCACCGCCTGAATATATAATTTAAGCCGTCAATGGGCCTTACAACTGTTATACTTCAGCAGGGACCGACAGTTTAACGTGCCCATCCGATAACACGGGAGTGATCTGGTTAAAAAACTTTTGGCTATGAGAGGGTTTGAACCCGGGATCTCTATGCTGCTAAGCAAGCATTCTATCCACTAGACCACGGATCACTCCAGAAAAATGGGATTACATTTTATTATAATAAATATTCAAAATTACGTTTCCAACCCACAATTATTGTCTTATTGTCATGTCCCTAAAGTTACTGTAAACCATATCGGTTGGGACTAATCAAGGTTTATTTAGGGTGGTTTTAATTATTAGTTTATGTGTTACAAATAGTTCACCTAGATTTAGATGGCAATTAAAACATTATTGATCTAACTAAAGCATGATATTAGTGTCAAAGACAGAAATCTGCGTTTTAATTCATTATCATGTGAGAGAGAGAGAGAGAGTGAGAGAGAGTGAGCCGAAGGAAAGGGTATGTGTAAGAGAGTGATGTGGTTGAGTGGGAGTGACAGAGTTCGATATATTATATGCTATATGGTTGGTGAGGAATAATAGTGTGTCCCTTACGCTACCCTCACAGATATATAATATATATATATATTATATATATATATATATATATATATAATATAGTACATAAACCATATCCATAGATTTTGGAAGCGGCATGCTATCTTTTCAATCTTTTGAAACAGCATTTATTGTCTAAGGTTGGTGAAAGAAGTTTTCTGCATTCCATAACAACAATCTGCAGACTGACGTCTCGGTATTAGAACCAAAAGGCCTTGCTTTATAGAACTATAAATACTCATTCAGTATTACAATGCCTTGCTTCCATGAAACAAAGCAAATGTTCCCGTTAGGTACTTCTGGAAAGCCCGTCAATTTGTCATCGGTGGTGTCCAGGTAGAACTACCCTGCTCATAGACTATGTTCACTGAAGCGTAAACCAAAGTTAACCAAATGCTTCTATTTCTAAAAATTCTATTGCCAGGTATAAAGTACTGCACTTTGGCGGCAGGAAGAAGATGAACAATAATAAGGAGAAAAATAGAGATAGGAGAAGATTATAACCGTTGAGTACACTATTTTATCTATAACCACTCTTTTGACGAATTGAAAACTTATAAATTACTGGTGGTACTCCCATACAGTAACAGTCAGGGGTGTATTCAAATACCGTTGGATAACATCTTTCCAATATTGTTACATTCATCTAGAAGTATATAATCTGTTCTTTCTTACATTGATATCACTTATGTATAAGTTACTGCAGAATCAAAATTATTTTATATTGACTGAACAATTAAAAGTCACATTGAAATAGTTATTTTGGAGTTTGGTGGAATAATACATTTACATGGAATTCAATATATTCATTAAAGGCAATCTACATAATTCTAATAGGTTCTGGTAACACATAATGATAAAATAGGTGTTCAATGAATTAATGAAGCCTAACAACTTGAAATATATTTCAAATTATTTAAGATTAAATTGATTCTATCTCGGTGCAAGTCAGCTTCACATTTGTACATGTATCATTGTATCGAATTAATAAATATTTGATGATTTTGGTAAAACAACATTTTAATCCTGGACTAGTAGTTCTATGAACAGTAGACCTCGCGCAGTTATAAAACACAGCCTCGTCTCATACTGTCCATAAGAGTAAATCCTGTTTGTATGTTGTGTCGGCAAGATGTCGGTGTGAAAACGGCTAATGGCTGTTGGGGTTAGTGTATCAAAAATATGCTAACATCAAAATCTAATCTCCTTCAACTTACTGGCAACAGGTCAGACCGAGTTGGAAGCAGATAAAGGTCGAGAGAAAATACTATGTTTTCTTTCCGTTATTAATTGAATGCGTCATTGCATGCAATGAATAGTCAACACGACAGCTGATTTTTCACTAAGTTACATTGATATATTAATTGCATGCGTTATTGCATGCAATTAAAAATCCACTCAACAGCTGAATTATTATGGACTAGCCGCCAGGCTTGCTTCGCTCGCCATATCCGTCTAGCCAGGGTGCTCCGCCCCCTGGACCCCCGACTGGATCGTTCAAGGATGAGATCAGCAGGCTCGCATTAGTATGTGACTTTTAGTTATGAGTTGTGTTGCGCACTAGTCTACCAAAAATGAATCGCATATGCGATCAAAAATTCGAATTCGAACGAAAAAATATGTTGATTGAATATTGAAAACTCTCAATATTTTTTGAAAATTCCAAATTTGAAGTTTATTTTCATATTACTCGTATCTCCAATTTTCAACCATAATACCTGTGATTGCTCATTAGATATTTAGCATTCTATAATTCTAATGATCTCTTCATCATCTACCCTAGTAGCCTCCTTCTCCACCAACTCCTTCTCCTCCTCCTCCTCCTCCTCTTCTTCTTCTTCTTCTTCTTCTTCTTCCTCTTATTCCTCGACCATAGCCTCGATTTTGTACCCTCTATAATTCGTAGTATACGATTGTCAACTACAATAATTAGAGGTTCTACTAGTTATCATATTACAGTAGTTATCTCGGCTGGCGATTTTTTAATCACTCCATAAATGTGTGTTTTTGTAAACTTAAAAAATAAAGCATTCTTCCTATTATATTGGTAGATGTCATGTAGAGATTCTATGATTAAAAAATATTAGTTAACGAACACAAGACAAATTAAATTAACTGAACACTATTATCGAAGATTCATAATTAAATAAAAACACAATAAGTATGTTGTCTTTCCTAATATTGAATAATATTATATTGACACAAAAATTGAGTTTTTTTATCCTTTTTAATGCTCATCATCAGTTTTTGTTGGTCTGAAAATATCAATTGCTGAAAATATAAAAATCAATCACATCAGAACTAATATTTGACCTAATAGAATTCAGATATTGTACCTATTTCCATTATACCTTGGCTAGTTCATAAATATGTGATAATATTAGTATAGTAGTATTTGGTCTATCAATAATAATTACTGAAAATATAAAAATCAATCAGATCAGGACTAATACTGTTGTATATCAGTTTTGTAATACTGAATAATTTAATAAATAATTGACCTAATAGAATGCTCATATTCTAGTTTGCCCTGTCTAGTTCTTAAAATATGTTCGCTATGTTAGCTATACTTACCTAAAACATAGACAGGAGATTTGATCCTCAATAATCTAGGCTCTCTTGCAAATATCTCAGAAACTATCTTGCAGAGTTGTATCAGATGAATTCCAAGACCTACCATGTCAATCTGAATATGGAACAGAAAAGTAATAATTTATTGTTCAAGTTTTCAAACAAAAATTAGAAAAAATAAAATTGCAAAAATAGCCCACTTTAAAAGGTATTTATTATTACCTGATGTAGTTTAATGTCAGTCAATAAAGCTGTTTGTATTTCAACTTTATCATAATGTTGTAGCCCAATAACAGTAATAGGAAACAGTAACAGTAATAGTTGTACCCAGTAACAATAATAACAGTAGTGATCTGAATCCCTACCTATAAGTCATTTGTCGTATTCAGTCCTTGTCTCCTACCTTGTCGCATTTTAGTCCAAATTTTAATATCTCTTCTTTCCATTCATGAAATTATCACAAATAAAAGCGATTGTATTTCATTCATCCCCTCATCATCTCCAAATTTTGAAATACTTGTAAAAATTTGCCCTTGTAAATAAATAAGTTTCAATTGATATTTCCAAGGATATATTATATTATTTTGACTATAGGTCTATAGCAGCTATACCCCGAGAAAAAAAATCCACTTCTAGTACAATTCTGAAATTCCTCTACATAACTTGAAAGCTATGAGTAGGTCTAAAAATATATATAGAGTAACTTTTGAACAACTAAATTACAACGTAGCTGTCAGATTCAGACATAACAGTCAATCTGACTGCTATGTTGTAATTTAGTTGTTCAAAATTGATTATTAACAAGCAGTTCGTAATGTAAACAGACATTGAATATAGAGCTTACACAGTGTGTGGTGAATTAACCAGAATCTGTGCTTACAAACGAAGATGATAACTTAAATAAGTACCGGTAAGATGATTATTTCGTGAAAATTGAGTTGAATTGATAAATTGGGTTGGATTAATAAGTTAATTTGAGTAGAAAATTAATTAAGTTGAATTAATGAGTAAATACCTGTCCCCAGTTAAAAGGCAGTTTTGGCTTACGCCCTGCTTTTCTTGCCACAACATCAGTGGCATCTATTTTCTCGGCAAAGTATGCTAAGCCCGAAAGGACTTCGTTGGGTAAAAAGGCGTTTTTTAATCGCTCAATCGACTCGCGAGTCAAGCAAGCTTGTTGTAGGGAATCGGATTTTGCACCTAAATTACAAAATCAAAATATTAATAGATTCATTCTGATCGTACATGGTAGTGATGTATATCATGATACTGATGTATATGGTAGGCTACCTTGAGTAAATAAGCTTTCATTCAAAATTATATAGTTCTATTTCTATGACATTATCATATTTTATTCGCAATATGGAGTGTTTGGATTGCTATTTTTCATATAATTCCCTTTCTCATTCCAAATAGGAGATATTAAATAGAAGTTATAATTCTATAGAAAATTTCACATTGGTAAGTGATAAATATTTTCCATTATTATTTCATATTATTATTCTAGAGCGATTTATCCGAAATATAAGGAGTTCTATCTTAAATATATATAGATATCGCTCACATGGCAAAGTAAGAAATATTTTCCATTATTATTTTATATTAATGTTGGCTAGTTAAATCTTTACTTACATGGTAGCTTATCAACTGTTAATATATCTTGAACACCAAGTCTGCTAACACTGAATACATGGCCACATAGTCTGTACCCTGCTGCAAGAGTATAAAAACTATTATAAAGTTGACAAAGTGATGGAATTTGAAAACAATAGCTAAAAATTTGATAGATGTTATCGTTATAATTAAAACTTGTAATTTGCTGGAAGAATATTCTTATTCTTTTTTACAATGAAGCACAGGTCGGGAGAGAAAAACTAAGAATACCTTGTACTATTTCTCTCCAAAATTTAGGATATAAAAACTAAAGTAGTGACATTTCAAAACAATTCCTAAAAATTTGATAGAAAGATTTTATTGTTATGATTACAAATAGTATTCTTTATTAATTTAGTTGAATGTGAACTGTTTATAAAATAATTCTACTTGCAAAATCTATGAGATGCTGTACTAGATTTCATATTTATTACAAATTCTACTCTATGAGTTTAGGTGGCTTGTAAACTGTTACTATAATAATTATTCTACCTGTAAAAACTATGAAGCACTTCTAGTAGAATTTACTTTCACTTGAAATGTGTTTGCCTTACTTTCCATTATATTTGAAGGTGACGACGGTAGCATTATTCTACTATTCATTTGATGGGTACTGGTACTGGGCCTAGGGAAAATAGGTTGAATCAAATTTTAAGCATCATTAAAAACACCAAGGCTGTGCAAAGGCTAAAAATAAACTTTCTACTGGTGATATTTTTCAAAGTTTTCCGAATTGTTTATCATCAAGCTTCAAAATGAAAAACTTTTCTCAGGAAAACATTTTTCTCAGATCATTACTTTTTGAAATATGAGCGCCTAAAGTTAACATTTTTTGGGACAGGACATTTCAAATTCGGTAAGAGATAAATCCATGAGATTTAGATGATAAACTCTTCATGGTATTGTTGATTGAATAAAACAAATATTTTCTGAAAATATCAATATTTAAGAAAGTTATTCAATTTACTAAAAATTATCAAAAATAACTTTTAGTTAAGTTTCTTTTGGTCATTTTTAGTAAATTGAATAACTTTCTCAAAAATTTATATTCTCAAAAGAAAATTGTTTTATTCAATCAACAATACCATGAAGAATTTTTCTAGAATCTACTAGTAAACTAAGAAGAAAAATCATCAAGTTATACCGTACCATAATTTTGGTACAGGCCTACCTCATTTATCATAAAGTAGCATCATTTCTACTTATTTATCTATTCATAATTTACATCAAAACTGCATAATATCCTAAAAAATCTTTGGAACTTACTCATTAGAATGATTATCTCGGAAAAGCAGACTCGCCTTCGCGTCTATCACTGACCAATAGGACTCAATGTTGCGGCTGAAAGTTCAAATCACGTTTATTTTCTGTTAAATATTAAATTAAATAGACAAAATTATTAATTGACACAGATACATTGCAGTATTTTCCCAAAATGGACAAAATGCAATAGATGAGGATACGAGATAACACATATATTAAATACCGTATGTGATCTCATGTTATTAGTACCAGGGTTATTAAAAACTGGGTTTCAATGTTGAATTAATAAATGAAATACAGTACATAATATTAAACAAGTTGCAAATTACACAGATATTCTAGATATTTGGAGTAGTAGTATACAGTACATGCAATACATTTAAGAATATTTTGGTATTTTTGTACGTTTATATTTTCAATATTGGCCTTTAATTATTTTATATTTTATAGTGTTATAGCCAATGTTAGTGCCTAATAATGTGTGTTATAATAATAATCATGCAGTTTCTGAAGCTTCAAGGTTCAATAACATATAGGCTAATGGAAGAGGAGGTTTTGGCTGAAAAAGTTATAATTACAGATTTAGGTGATCTCTTACTTGAAGATTCCTGAAATGCTTTTTTAAAAAAGGTTGAATATTGAATGGATGAGCCTCTATCACGTACGATAGAATAACATTTGTATTATTTTACGATTATGAAATCGATTAAAACTAATAGTAGGCTAGGCCTATGTCATAAAAATCTCACAAAATCTATTAGCAAATTAATAGCATAACATACCTAATATAAATGATGATTAACTTTTCTAACTGGAACCTTGCACCTGATGAATTTTTTTATTTATTTGTTGATAGAATTACAAATCATATAAATATGATCGGGATAGAACAACAGGCATAGCCCAAAACTATTCTCAAATTTTGCAATAATTTATCAAATTTTGCAATATTTGCCGTCCATTGTTTATTTTTTAGTTATTTTTTTGGCTCTTTTGTCTACGTACACATTTTCTTCTTCTTTCAATTGTGTCGTATTTGATGAATTCATAATATTTGAATTAGCAATTACAATTTTCCAATATTCCTTGTATTACGAAAATCTATTCATAAAGTTATTACCTTCAATTTTCATAATACCTGCGGAAAAATTGAATAACGCTTATGGGTGATCGTAGAAGTTTAGAAGTGCCCCTGAATTTCAGCTCTCCTATACAACGCATGAAGTTGCCCAGAGTCATATCTGTGATTGATATGTTTTGAACAGTTTTCTCACAATTGTCCAGCTCTTTCTCAACCTCGATCTCATTCTGACTTTGACCTCTCGTTTCTCTGATCATTAGAAGCATTCTCTTCAGGTCATCGAAGCTCAGTCTGTTGCTGTTGGTTGTGTCGAAAAATCTGAAATAGAATTATAAAATGCAATGATTATTTATTTGATGAAGTGGCGAAGTTTGGACAGTAGCGTACACTCTACCACTTAACCAGGTAATTACAGAGTGATTCAAAAAGAATGTCCCAATCTCATACAATTATATTTATTTTGAAAAACCATGCACATTATCACATCAAATTCCTCATATAAACATCAAATTTATGATTTTGTAGTAGGCTAGGCCTAAGAAGTGTTAAGTCACTGATAACTAGGTCTGCAAACCGTTTCGCCATGGTACAAAACATAAGGTTATAATCCTAGTAACCTATCAGTATAGAGTAAAGATACTGTTTAAAATAATCAGTATAATAATTATTATTTGTCTATGCCAGTGGTCGCCAAACAGTCGATCACGAGCTACCGGTAGCTCGTGGGGTAGTTTTTGGTAGCTCACAGAAATGCTTGGGTTGTCAACCATGCATTGAGAAACATGGCTAAAAAATTTTGAATTTCTCACAGATATAACTGAGTAGTTGAATGATTAAAATTTGCAGCTTCAAGGGAAAGATAAGGACATCGGTGGAATGATTTGAACTGTAAAATCGTTTTCCAAGGAGCTTGAGATGTGGGAAAAGAATGTCGTTCAGTTTGAATATAAACACTTTTCCAGTCTAAAGAAAATCAATGACGAGAAAAATCCTCCACAGCACCTCAGCAATAACCAATAGTACGTTACAATTCAGACTTGAGACAACAGTTTGATCAACGATTCTAAAAGGATATCGAATATGGTACAATTTGTCAACTCTTCTTTTGTAGAGATCGATGCAGAAGATTTTGCAGCTAGTTGTAAAACATTTTGGTGGAGATCAGGCTTCAGTTAAAATGGAATTTGTGGATTTTTAAAATGATCTTGTCTCTCAGATCACTTTCCACAACTGGAAATATTTGGCCTCAAGTCCCCAAATAAAAATATTCAATTATTATTCAAGTTGCATTGAGGTTGAAAGCTATGCTCAGCTCTACCTACTTGTGTGAATCATCTTTTTCAAGTATGAAATTCATAAAAAATCTATATAGGAACATTTTTTGGAGAACTGCATCAGAATGGCGGCTACAACGTTCACTCCAAACATACTTGATGGCCAAAAAGAGTTCCGCTGCTAGAAGATTTATAAATGCTATTCTAGCTCACAGGCTCATAAGTTTGGCGACCACTGGTCTATGCTAACCTAATTTGGGTCAAGTAGAAGATTGGGCTCTTATTGCCTCAACTTCGCCCACAACACTTGTAATATCTTAAAGTGTGTTAAAAAAAGGCAATAGGCTATCTATCTATCTAGCCTGTAAATAAGTAATCACCTGTAATTACACCAAGTAATTAGTGAGTGAACACTTTCCTCTACAAAATTTCCTTGGTATCTCGTCCTGTCCTGAAACCGGTGGTTTGGGGTGCAGTTATATGCACGAAAAAATCGACACCCCCTGATTGTGAAACATTGTCTATTATAGCATAGGCTATAACCCGTACTATAACTTTTTATCAAACCCTTCTCAAAGCAGCCTTCAATATTGAAATCAAACAATCTACATTCACTAATAGTTCACCATATAACTGTAAACTACTCTTGATTTTTTATATAAAATTTGTGTATTATTTGAGATTGAAATCAACCCGTATAAAATCAAACCCTTATTTAAACCTTAATTATTGAAATCCAACAATCAACCCTCGCTATAGTACCTATATAGTAGCCTATCAGTATAGAGTAAAGATACTGTTTTAAATAATCAGTATAATAATTATTATTTGTCTATGCTAACCTAATTTGGGTTAAAATATTACCTTCACTACCAATAACAACTATAAACTACGTATAAATCTTTAGTTTTCGTATAAAACGTATAATATCATATCTATAGCACACGTTTCTTCAAAACAATGTGTATATTAAATAAATGTATATTATATTCAATTTACCCTATAAAATTATCAATTATTTAAAATAATACCCACCTGAATATGTAGCGGCACCTGGTTTCTGCCGGTTTTCCAGCATGAGGCGTCCTAGGCTCACATGCCGCCAAAATGAAGAGGAACTCTTTGTGAGTTATGGCACCTCTGTTTGTCACATCTGCCGCTCTGTGTGATGATTGATCAAAAATCAACAAAATTCATTGTCCGACTAACTTGTTGTAATATTCCATAGGCTAGGTGTTTAAAAATCATTGTATTGTAGTTACAAGCTGTTTAAAGAGTTTAATTTCCTAATAGAATGATTCGGTTGGTGTAGGCCTACCGGTTTATAATATTAGTATGTAGAGTGATAAAATGAATATTAATTAAAAATATTATAATAGTGTATTAATTTTGTCTATTTATTCTTTATCCATTTGTATTGCAGTAGGTATGGTATGTATTTAGTAATAAATCAATGATAGTTCCACATATCTCAGACTTGGCTATAATTTACATCAATTTCACTTATTCCATTACGAGCTGCTAGCTCTGTTAAATCATTTAAGAAACGTTTTTGATTATAAATCATAGCAGTCTCTTCTTTTCCTCAATAATAGTAAAAACAACAACACTATACCCTTGTATTACCATTTTTTAATAAAAAATACTTAAAATAAATTATAATACTTATATAATAAATAATATATAGTACTTAAAAAAATACTGCAGTGTCGTCAAAAATTGTTCAACTTGAAATATTATTATTTTGTGAAGCTCTCCTTCATTTTGACTTTAAAATGGATTCGAATAACAGTGAGTTTTTTATCAATGTCTATAATGCTATAATGCATGGAGTATAATGCTATAATGCAAATAATTCAATGCTATAATGCATGGAGTTTCTCAAGCATATACAATTGGATTTAACAAGAGCTTTTACAAAAAACTGGGCTATTGATGTCAAAAAGTGTTTAATGTGAAATATTATTGTTTTTGCAAAATTCTCCTCCTTCATTTTTTGACGTGTAAATGAATTCTGATGCCAGTAAGGTTTTTTATGGATGTAAGTTTTTTTTATATTTATGAAGTTTCTTAGCCTTATTGGATTCAACCAGAGAGAATGGATACAACCTCTTATCTTCATCTTTCTATTATCTTCCTGATTGTTCAATTATCTACTGTATGATTTGACTCACCGGAACAGGTTCTTGGTTAGACTGACATCCCAACCGAAGCTTATCATAAAGCTCTCGAATATTGTGCTATTCATCAATAAGTTTGGAAAGCAAAGAGAGAGAAACTCCCTGTAGATCATCATTTGTTCTGAAAAATTCAGTTTCATAGAAGAGATTTCATCATTTTCAGCTCACTTTCGAGTGAAAAGTAAGGTACGAATCAAGTTTAATAGTCTACAGTAATTATTATACTATTTCCTAGTATAGCTGGTACCGTACCAGTTAACCAATTGATCAAGTTTTAATGTATAATAATATGAATTTCCATAGCCTAGATAGAATCATTATAGTTTTTTTATATTGGCAGTTACCTGGGAAATTCAAGCAAGCTTGTTTAACAGTTACTTCTTGAGGGTTTTGAGGATCTTTGTTTGTTTCTATGACTAAATGGCTTCTATTAATCTGTGAAACATAGTGATATTTCAATCATTATTATATACAAATTTTACTAGTTGTAGTCGAAGAGTTTGTATTTCTTATTCAATTCATATGTAAAGTATGATAACTTAAATAGTTTTTTTATCCTGAAGAATCAAAATTCTCTTACTAATAATCATCAATGTAAATAATTCACAAAAAGTATTAGTTTACTACTGTCTATTGATGTTACAGAAATTGCCGAATATTAGAATACACTCTATATAAATATTTAGATTTTATATATTCTAATTCATAAATATTCTAATACATATTGTAAATGAAATTTTCTATAGCAATTTCTGAAACAAAATTTTCTCAAAAAATAAATAGTACACGATATTTAACTTTTACAACTAATTCAGAATTATTGTTAAACTGCCATCTTATCATACTTATGATGCTTGTAATTTCTGAGTATCAAATTTGCTATCTAAGAAAAATATAAAATAATACACAATATTCAACTTTTACACTTAATTCAGACTTATTGTTTAACTACTATTCTATCATACTATGCATGGTGCTTGTTCCAAATTGGCTATAGTTGTCATGAATACTATGACGAATAACGAGATAGGAGGAAATGGAAATTGTTGTATTTTACTCCTGAAGATTTCACAAATTCTACTTAAAAATTTAATAAATGTGGAGTGGATAGTACTATGTTGGCTAATTCTTTTTCAAGACTCTCGGATGAAATACTCTCAAAAGAAAATATACAGATACTTATCAGATTATAAAATATTTTAGAGCAAAATAATGTAAGTAAATGAAAATATTCCTTGGTAAAAATATCAGTTTTTTACTCACTTCTGTCAAATTGTCAATCACTGTGGCATTTGACAGAGTTGAATGGTTTTTATCTTGGCCACTTGATGGTTTCTCGGTACTTTTTTGCTTCTTTTTGACTGATTGTGAGCTAGCAATATAGTCCAGTAGTTCAGGACTTCTGAGGGTACCACTAATAGCCATTGATTTTATTTCAGTCTTCGAACACCAACTTCCTTTCTGTGTAAATAGTAGACAGCTGAAGTTCGGGATCCAATTTCAAAACGTGACAATAATATTATTATTGCCAGTTGAACAAACTGCGCTAAGAATTGATATTTATTGGTTTTTAATTGATATAAATATAAGAATTAATTTATTGTATTTTTCCTTGCATATACATTGCCTTTCATATTTTATCTTTCCTACAGTAGTTCAAGAGTATTTGCCATTAATGTAATCTTGATAAATACAAAATCGATTATAAAATAAAAGTTCAATATAATTTGTTTTTTTCACTGGAAATGTTTTATTTAATCAAACGTCAACTGAAAATAAGGCCTTGAGCATTGAGACCCTCAGTTTTATAAAAATAAAACATGACAAGTGGAAAATATAACATATTGATTAATTTTATTCCATATCATGTAAATATTCTACAACATCTCTATCTCTAAATTTAATACAGTGTTAAATTTACAGAAAATAACATATTTTCTATTCAAGTGAAAGATAAATAGATGTTACTCTTTTTTAGAAATATATAGCAATTAAGCATCTTATAGGTCTCTATTCAAGTTTTCAACTCCTTTTTAAAGAAATATTTTTCAACAAAAACTGTAAAAACTTACATTTTTTTGAAAATTTGAATACAGTAGGCCTATTAAGCTTATTAGATTGATAAAAATTGTATCTCGATCTACTTTAACTTACCCACATTTTATTTTCCATTTTGAGTGAATTTTTCTGATCATCAGAAATGATCATTTCAAAAACAGCATGGTGTAAGCTGTTATCATCAGGTACCCAAACGTTGTAAAATTTTAGAAGATGCTCTCTGAGAGAATTGAAATTTGAATGGAATTTCTCAGCCAAAAGGTCACCGGCAGCAGATCTGAAAGTTTTGTTTCTTGCCGATTTTGTAAATATCCAGAATAAACCTTTGTGTTTAGTTTCATCGGAAACCAAAAGGTACTGGCCATCCTCACTTGAAATTATCACTGACACCACATCAGATAAGCCAATGTCATCCTCGTCCCTATTTGATTCCATTTCAAACTACCTACGTATAATAATTTTGCTTACTAAAAATACTCATTCACGTGTGAGGAATTTATAAAAATTTACTATATAAATTTTGTATTTACGAATACATTATGTACGATTTTACTTTTTCTATTCTAAAAAGTAAATAAAAGTATTAGCCTATGTTTTGACTAGAAAATGTTGATTTTTTTTTTTTTTGGTTAGAACTACTGTCATAGTAGTAGAGAGGCTATACTTTATTCATGAAATGAAACTGATTAGACTGTACCCAGCTGTTAAATTAGAATTTGACGTTTTTGTTTTTTGCTGAGCGTGATGCCCGCATAAGCTTCAGGCTTGTGCGTGAGTAATATGAAGTATGATGAGGGATTAGTAGAGCCATATAGCTTTAGGTGGGTTCCAAACCATTGAAAGATAATTTTTAAAACACATAAAAAATTATATTTAGATTACATTTGGCGGAGTCGATAAATTATTGGGAATAAAATGCCATATTATACCTAAGTAATCGAAGGATAAACGGTATTGGTTTCTTTGAATGACCTGTTGGTAGGTTCACAATAGGGCTATTTGAAAAACTTATTTGTTTTTTTCAAATAAGAGCTATTGTTTTTGGATAGCTTGATAATTATTGCACCATTTGATATGAATGAAACAACGAAGTTTTAAAATTGAAGGTGTAAAAATAAAAATCTACCAATCAAATTCTGAAATTGTATTTATTAGAAAGAATAATTCTCACAACAAAAATACCAAATATTAATTCCAGTCCTTACTTAGTCAACTTTTTTCTTTCCAAGAAAGTCATGTGTCCTCATTCTATAATAGAATCAAAATGAATAAGAGTGTCATATCTGCAATAAATTTCATCTGAAGTGATGTTGAAAAGTATCTCGATAAATTACAGATGTAGTGTGCTGAAGTTGAAGTTACTTTTGAAATTACGATGACAATTCTTGTAGATTAACATAGGTACATTATCACGTTTTGTACAGTTTATCTGTATCTCAGTCTTTGTTAAACGGAATCCGAAGAAGTAGAGTTGAAAGTGAGATTGCTCCTTCAAATCTCAACCACCTCTTCAAAGAATGATGAAGCATCATCCATCTGAAAAGTTCAACAAATTTTAGTTATCACACTAAATTGAATTAATTTATTAGAAATGCATTCATTTTACTGTTAGTAATGAAAATTTATTTTTTCAATTGAATAATATGTTATGAAACATTCTACAATCGAAAATGTATAGTAAAACTGCTAAAATTTCCATTCAAATATTTTCAATTTTATAATTATTATTAAAATTTAATTTTATAATTATTGCTTTAAACGGAAATCTTAAAAATCATATATTCATTGTTAAAGTATAATATAACACCGTGTATGATGCACATCGATTCAGTCCTATTTTAATATCAAAAGAAAAAAGGTCATCTCAAATACATAATCAGAATTAATTGAAATAGTTTTAAAATGTGTACCTATAAACGTTCAAAATATAGGGTTACCAACTAACCTTTAAAATGATTCAATGAATTTTTCCTTTTTAAAAATGTTTTTTTAAGTTAAAAGCCTGTATTTTATTGAACAAAAATATTATTATTGATGACTTTCAGTCACCTGAGAGAAAGTTCTTATTCAAAAGAATCTCAAAGTACTCTTCCCCTATATAAGTAGGCTTAAGGCCTGCCGCAAAGTAGACCCACGCTAATCCACGCCACTCCAACCCACACTGTGGGAATTTTTGTAAAAGTACTTTACTATAAGTTGTGAAATGTTAAATGATTGAATAAATAAATAATAAGTTTACTCTATATCAGTTTATCACATTTCTTTTCCATCTGTGAATGAGTAATTCTCTAATAACGGGGCACCGAGCTCCGCTCTTGAATACAAAAGCATATACAATTTATTACGAAAGAATAAATTATAATAATATTCATAATTCATACAGAAAGGTTCTATCTAATCACAGTGGATTGAGATTAATTCCCAGAGGAATGCAAAAATTTCTCTCACAAAAGCATGTTTAATTTTAATCCTGATTAATTTCACTTGAACTAAATCAGAGAAGACCATTTCAAAAAGATAGCTTATGTGATTGGTTCCACTGGAATTAATCAGGATTAAAATTTAACCGGCTTTAGTACAACCGGCACTAAGTATCTGATTGAATGATTACAAAAGTTCAACAGCTGAGTCATAATTTTGTCTCAGTCCCACACACATGCACTCGCTCACTCACTTCCATCATCAACAGACGACGAAATTGTCAGCTGTTTTTCCAAGGACGTATTTATCCTTTTAATGTCCTTCAGCGAGTTATCCCAGGGTTGAGACCTAGTGCAATCGAATTTTTATATCATGAACCTACTTTGTTCCAAATTTCGTGAGAATCGTTAGAGCCGTTTTCGAGATCCGATCACATACAGATATATAAACATATAAACAGAAATTGCTCATTTAATAGTATAGGATAGAGATAGGTACAACTGTTTCACAGTGAATATTAGAAGCTGAGGTACTGACTTTTTGACATTTTAAAAGTTTTGTCATGGAAAAAAGTGAAATAAATTGGTGTTTGATACTGACATCATGTGTGGAATGTCGACCCCTGTTGAAATGCATAGCAACGTAAGTGATGGTAAGCACAGCCATTGTGGCCAGTATCAGGTACATGAGAAAGTGTACACCGGCAAACACTATGGTCATGCAGATGGCAATCAGGATTATAATGACCACCAGAGACCAGGCCAGAGTTTTTTTCGCCCCGAAAATTTCCTGGTCATAACAGAGGTCATCATCGTTCATGGTTTAGTCCAGTTGCGAGCTGCCTAAGGAGACAGAACAGAGATACCATAGAAAGTATTAAAAAACTTGCATTTTTATTATAGGTACTGTATATAAATCGAAGGAATTTGAAGATGATTTTAAGGAATTCAATGAAAATAGCAATCTTCGTATATACTGTATACGAGAATGTAAAGAGAAAGAGAGTATTCTCTAAAATTCCATGAAAATAGTATGAAATAGTTGAGATGATATAACGTATTTATGTATAGCTTGAGGTATGAATGGAATTTTAAAGATTCCTTAAATATATAGTATATTCATCTAGAATTTTTCTATTATATTGTCTAGGAAGAGCTCTTAGGTACTTAATACCTGTACTACCACTATTTAAATACTAATACTCTATATAAATGTTTATTCCAATAAAAGAGCTTCATTGCAAGCTATGAACAACAAAAAATGCGTACACTTCAGTTCATACGGACCCGTATGTTTAAATAATTTATATATAGTGATGTGTAGATGATAATGGTATTATGATTAATAATATTATACATCATCAGTTGAATAATTAAATTTAACACTGAGATCATTTTAAGTGACGAATACTTCCTGCAATGAGAAATAAATTTCAGAAGGTTTTAAATAATATTTTGCTTTATTATTTGCTCTTATTTTAAGGTATCACGGTAATTGTTATTCAAATATCTCTGTATCAAAAAATAATATATCAATAATTATTTATAAAAGTGTAGTATTGACAGCTCTTCATATAAGAATAAGAATTATAGGAACCTATAGTCATCCAATTCTAAAACATATTCAGAATTCCAGAAAAAAAGTAATTCATTTATGTGTAAAGGTGTACCATAATCTATATTGAACAAAGAATATCCTCAGCTTTTTCAATTTGAAATAGACACGATTGTATTATTGCTGTAATTCATTCAGAATTTATTGAGATAGCATAATTCGTAATTGAATGATATGTTATCATCCATTACTTCTACAATAGTATCAATTAATAAATAAAAATGAAATTACCTATTTAAAAAAAAAATACAGGTATCTATGCTTTTGGGTTGTGCGACGGTATTTTTGTACGGTAATGAATTATTAAATAAAATAAAAAATGTTCATATTGGTCTTGAAATTAATTAGGGTACCTACTTTATCTATGATCTTATTACTGTAAGTTATTTTAAGTAAAGGTGCAAATGGTTGATTTTTTTACTGAGGGTGATACCCACATTATGTCTAGGCTTGTGCGAGGGTAATGAGACGGATGATGATGAGAGGTGAGTTGACCGACAGCTTCAGATGAGGGGAGCACTTTAGCATATGGGCCGCGGAATCTAGCATTGAGACCTACATAGATCGATAGAGGAGATCAAGACGAGATCAACCATGTATAACATTGTTGTCGATTTCCAAGGATTAGCTGAAAAAACATGGCAATCTAAGATTTATTAATTATTTTAGTGGAGTAGGCTCTACAAGTTGTCACACTTCCAAAGCAGTAGCAGGCACCATAAATGCAACAGCTTTCCTATTAATTCGGTTGAAATTCATGGAAACTGCGTTGGAAAATGCTGTAAATAATTAAGCGCCACTTGTTGTTTTGATCATTTGCTTAATCGCTTCGTATCTAGTAATATTGACACGTAATTTCAATCAGTATCCTTCTCTTGTCATGATCTGAGTGTCATTCGCAAGTGCGATATCTCAAATGTGCGAGTGTTTCAAATTTTATTCATTCCTGTTCATTATTTAACATTATCAATTCATTTTTAAATAGCATTAATATATTACCATTTGAAAGCCATAACTCAAACATTCCTATCACCTTTTTAATCTTAATTGAATATAACGCTTTAGGTTATGTTTATACACTAGACAAATTAAAACTTTGCAGTATTGAGGCAATCATTATTATTTTTTCATACGTTCCGTATCATGCTGCTGATACACAATAGACACTGTATACATGAAGGATTGAGGATCGTATCACGTATCTTATCATTCGTTTTGACATTATTTTTGTGTTTCGACGCTTTTCGTATACAGCTGTTTAGTTCAGTAGTGTTTAGGTTATCTTTTCATGATTTCAAATTGTTTTGACATGTTTATGTCTATTCCTGCATTCATTATCTTATTTTCAACGCAACACAATTGTTATTCAATTTCTTAAAGCTTCATTTACCCTTTTGCAAGTACTATTGATTTCCAACTCGATTCCTATTCATGACAAGTTTTCTAACCTACAAAGTTTTTTACCCTGTTGATTTTCAAACACAACAAGGTAAAGGACTATGATTCATCATTGATTTCTTAGAATTTGTTTTGTTTTTAATTCTTTTTAAAATAAGAGTATCGTTGATGACATCACCAATTTAATTTCCGGTTCACATACTTTAGTGTTCTCAATTTGTGCTGTAAACCAAAATCTTATTAATACTCAACTTTATTTCAGTCAAAGTATTTCTCTAAAACAAAGTTCATTTTGAAATTAAAATTGTATTATTGATAATTTTGGATTCTAGCTTTATTCATGTCAAGTAGGTACCATGTCGTGATTACGTTGATAATAATTAAAATATTATTCGTCAAATAATAAGCTTATTGTAGATTGTATAAATTTATCAGAGGACGTCAACCAAAATATACTTTTTTCTATCTCCAAGCTATTGTTTCTTTTGATTCATCTAGTTAATTGTAAGAGTGGCCCGGCTGCGCCCTTAATTTGCCCTACTATGATGAAGACATGAATTCAATTCATCTCATTTCTTAGTTGCAATTTATGATATAGCTAGTCCAATAATAATTCAAAAACAATTTTGATCTGTTTACAGGTGGGATGTCAATGTGCCTTGTTTTGACAACACTTTTGTGCCTTGTATTTTCCTCAACCACTCTAGCAGCTGAAGATGGATCGTCACATAGTCCCGACTGCATACACATTCCATTTGAAAACTGCCCACAGCCGACCGATATTTGCAAGTGTGTTTACGTAAAGCCGGACAGCAATTCTGTGATTTGTTGTCACATCACCTCGGATAATTTGTTGAAGGAGAGTCTTTCTTGCGCTGGTGAGTGATGTTCTATCTCTTCATTTTTTATATTTAAGTTACCCAGGTACCTACTCCATGCAATGTTGTATTTTTTCATACAACTGTTAAATTAGCCCAGATTTAGAGCTGTAGATAATTCAAAATCAGTGATTCATCCAGAATGTATTTTGATATCAAACTGTTAAACCTTTGAGTTGAAAATGTTTCTTACTATATCAGTACCGTCAAATTTAATAATAATTTATCAAGTGACCTGGCTGGCTCAGGTCTGATGTCGGTGTTTTCAGGTCGCTACTAATTAATTTCTGGGTCTGACGTGACCTGACGACTGTCTTTAGAAAGTCGGGACCGACGGTATTACGTGTCCATCCGAACTACAGGGCTGGCTCGAGAAAGATATCTTATATGAAAAATCCTATTGATGTTTATCTAATTTACTATTTTTCCATGAATTGATTTTGCATTGTTTTTAATGTCTTGTCCAGTCACTGGCCCAGCCTGCAATGTGACCAGTGCCCAATGAGGCCAACGTTGTTAAACCACCCATCCACATACTGACGCTGGTCGACATTGGCTTTCATTTGGCCATCATGTAGATGCGGCATAATAATTTGTGAATGACTTTGATCAATGTAAATCTTTTTGCTAATTAACGATGAACTGATTTAGCATTTCTAATATGTGAATGACTTGAATGTGATGTGCTTATTTTCGACGAACTGACGAAACGTTGCTCAACAGGTGTCGGCAAATCGGTGACAGCACTGCACTTGCGCAATGTGACCTTCGACAAGCTGGACGCCTCAAGCGAGCACTGGCAGTACCTAGTGAGTCTGTCGGTGACTGACTCGCAGGTGCCTCGGCTCGTGAAACGGTTCGGCAGCACGTTCGGCCTCATCTGCCTCAACTTCAGCAACAGCGGACTGGCTGAGATCGATCCGCGAGTGGTGACGCAGCTGCCCAAACTGAGCAAGCTTGTGCTCTCGCACAACAATCTCACCCTGCTGCCCGAGATCAACGTGCATATGTCGCATTTTGTGCTCGATGTTTCTGGTAAGTGCTTGAAACGTTACTATCTGTTTCCCTTCAAACTCTCAGCTTTGGTTGGATGAAAAACATTGATAAGGAATATAAACTTACTTATTGACCGAACGAAGTGAGGTCTAAGATTCAAGTCGACGGTTTGGCATTTCTCTTAAGCCTTGTACACACCTCCGTACAGATTCGCGCGAACAATCGTATGCACATATGCCTCAACATTCACTGTACGTCCTTGTGGACGCGATCCACGTATGCCTCGGCATTCAAAAAGCTATCTGATTTGCAGACGACACGAAGACATGGTAGATGTAGATTTTCCACATGACAACAATGGCGTCATTCCATCATTAAAGATAGTTATCACAAATTGCAGCAGTATCATTTTATTTCAATGACTTATATAATAAAATCAAAAATAAAACTTGACAAACGATGTTGGTGGGTTGAACGATTGTAGGTTGAAGTAAGGAAATAAATTGCTACATGACATAAGATTGACAGTTCAAACTTTATTAGGTTGTCAAAAAATTATCTTGTTAATATACTGAATCTAATTCAACTAGTTATCTAAACAATAATGATATCATCATGAGGGAATCAATAACTCCACAAGAACGATTGGCTCCAACTTTGAGATTCTTGACATTAGGCGATTCATTTGTTGGTTTCCAATATCTATTCTGAATCTCAAAAAAAGAAAATTTCTACAATAATTCCAGAAGTTTTGATGACCTAATCAAAGCACTTAACACTGTCTCACAAAATTGACAGTCTTCTTTAAGGAAATTAGCCATAAATTGAATCAAATACTAAGTTGCTGCCCATTTTAAACTAACTCTGCTCATACACATGACAAAACAAGATTCTCCAAAAGATTAGCTTCAAGATCTACCTTTAAGGGAATACTAGTTCAAAGTTTGAATAAATCTCTCTATAGATAGCCTAGCTATCTAAAACATATAATATCATATTGAAGATTACAATTTTAATTAACAACTCTGATTGATAACATGAAACAAACACAAGATGATTTGATAGTCACAGTAAAATAATATTTGAGCTATACTTTCTTGTAGGAGCCCTTTAGAGAAGCTTTTTTCACTTAAATTATGCAGTTCTAAATTTGTTAATCATGATACAAATTATATATTCCATGCATGTTTCTATTTAAATATTTGACAATCCACATATCCTACAAAATTACAAAAATCCTACAATTTACAATTAGTTATTGGATCACAATTTGATTTGTCATTCATTAACCTAATTCATTGGAATTAGGTTAAGACGCCTTCAATGTTTACGTTTTGCCTCACCCGTATGGCAAAATCGTGTCCACACGTACATTCAATGCTCGCCCGAGGCGCCTTTGAGCACGCCAAAATACCGACAGGGTTCCGGTTCGCCCACATGCCTCAGCGAACAGTGTCCACACGTGCGAATGCAAGCCCATACACGTATGCTCACCCGAGGCAAACGTACGTGTGTACACCGTTTTAATGTTTAAATGTTTATATGTTGCGCATTTACGGCGAAACGCGGTAATAGATTTTCATGAAATTTGACAGGTATGTTCCTTTTTAAATTGCGCATCGACGTATATACAAGGTTTTTGGAAATTTTGCATCTCAAGGATAATATAAAGGGAAAAAGGAGCCTCCTTCATACGCCAATATTAGAGTAAAAATCAGACTATAGAATTATTCATCATAAATCAGCTGACAAGTGATTACAGAAATGTGTAGAGAAGCCAGTCTATTAATGTATTTGTATAAGGTCTATAGTTTCAATCAGACCTTAAAGAGGTATGCATCTTTAAGCTGGGCTTACACCAGAGTTATTAACAAAATGTTAATAACTTTATCCTTATAGATTCTATTAGATTGAACGGAAGTTGACAAACACACATCTTCATCATGTGTATGATAAGTTATGTTCAATCTAATATAATCTATAAGGATTGAGTTAATATAAAAAGAAAAAGGAGCCTCTTTCATACGCCAATATTAGAGTAAAAATCAGACTATAGAATTATTCGTCATAAATCAGCTGACAAGTGATCACACAGATGTGTGGAGAAGCCAGTCTTTTGTTGTATTTCCATAAGCTCTATAGTTTCAATCAGGTACTTGTGGATGAGAATACTGCGTGAGGTCTATTGTTCACAGAACTACTAGTACTGTAATAACTTTCATACACCTACAACACAAGGAGGAGAAATGATATCAATTTGCCTCATGCCAGACTGGCTCGATCGCATAATAGCTTCCCTGTCCGAGCACTCAAGATTTCCAATATGATATTTCCGTGAGAAGGGGGAGAAAGTCTTTGAGAGGATTCTTCGCGAGAGGCTTGTGAGTCTGGCACTCTACTTCCTGGATGAAGAGGCAATACAATGTTCTCTGAGATCTATGACTGACCTCCCATCTTGATCTTAGTATTTGTTATCAAGTTTTACATTGTTGACGCAATCTATCCAGCAAGTGCTGGTCATGAATGGAGATTACTGAATCACATTGAATGCGTATATGTGCAAGTGCACGTCGAATCATGCATGAGCCGAAATAAAAAATCTGGAAAGTGTCATTGAAACACGTTGTGACTTGCATGTAGCTGCTCACACTGAACGCAACCAGCAAGCGCACGCTTTCAGTGTGAGTATTCCTATTGCCTTTTCCAGATTTTGTTTCTCATCTGCAGTTTGGCCATGCATAACTAAGCGTGCACTTATACATATACTCACTCATAACAATGTGATCGCATCCTTATAGATGACATTCAATCAATATTATTTCCCATTCAATCAATATTATTTCCCATTCAATCAATGCTGGAAGTTTGAGGTAAATCTCGCTGTAGAATAAAATTAATGACACTTTTGTGTTTTAATTTAGTAAAATATGTTGGTAGCCTATTGGAAAGAAAAGTCGAAAGTGTAGGCCTACAATCTCACTGTACGATTAATTAAACCTTTGTTTTTAATTATTTATTACAGCGTGTTGGCATTGAAAATAAAAGTCTAAAGGTACTATCTCACTGTAGAATTGATAAAACTTTATTATTGAAATGAAAAGTTGGATATTAAAACAGGATATAAAAAGTTGGATATTAAAATAGGATATTAAAACTCCGAAAAGAAGCAGTAAGAAAAATATTTAATTTAAATAGACAAGAGTCGTGCAGGACATTTTTTTAAAAAGTTAGAATTAATGATGGTGTATGGACTTCATATTTATAAAACAATATTACACGTAAAAAATAATGAAGACAAATTCCCCAGGCAAACCAGTGTGCATGACTATAATACAAGATATAGGAACAACTTTATTATCAAAGAACGTAGTAAAGAGAAGTACAAACAAAGCCCGACCTATATGGGCATCAAATTCATCACTTACCTCCCTACTAAGATTAATCATGAAAAAGATATTACAAGGTTTAAAAACAAACTGAAAAAGTATATCGTGGAACTAGAATTATACAGTTATGAAGAATTTTATAGTGCCAACTCATTATGTATTTAGACTACCTATTGTTGATGTATTTTGTTTTTTACTTGTATTTATTTTATTATTTTGAAAATAATAAAGAAAGACGCATTCATGTACATTTTGATGTATGTTTTGAATAAAGAGATTGATTGATTGATACCTCGGTCTAAGGAGTATAACACTGTTGTAGAAGTAGGTTCAGTCAACTGGTCAACCGAGTTGAAACGAAACGTGAGTTATAAGTCCAAGTTCGGTTAAAATGCATTGTGCTATTCATTGAAGCTAATAAATGAAGGTAGTACTGATCTGAAGCAGTCACACAGCCAACGGAAGTACCAAGAGTGCGAAATTCATATTATCTGAGCAATGTAACCTTTTTTGGACTATGTGTCCAAAAAATTATAATAATATAATTTTATAAATTATAGTAATAAAATTATAAAATAGTAATAAATTATAGTAATAAAACTACAATAAATTCTATTCTATTCTATTCTATTCTTGTGTAACCGTATCTAAATTTGGGAGAGGAATAGCACAAGGTTACCTCATTTTTTTTCTCCCTATCATGTACTTATTGTATGAATCAATAAAGAATAAAAAATGTTATGTTTTGAAGAATGCACCTCAGAATAAACAATCTCATAAGAAGAAAATATACTGTTGTTGTTTTTAGTTGAATAGGATGAGTGAAGCTCTGTTTCTAATGATTGTAATTGCCAGTCAAGTAGAAACAAGAATGAACTACCTTATCGTGCTTCAAAAACGATGACAGTCTCAATTATATGATCGGTGCTCTGGTAGAAGTAGAAAAAATAAGGCACTCTTAATTATATCTAGTCAATGTTCTAGCTCCCTTTAATAGCCTGTTATCAATTTGACGGGAAATATTGAATAATTACAGTACAAAATGAACAGTAATTGGGTATTCAATTTGTTTACTGTTTTCAATTCAACGTTCTAGCCCCTAGCTCAATGATGTATCGAATAACATCATTATAGTCTATTAAAATATAATTTATTCGTTTATGCTTTAGCGTATCGATTGATTCATAATTTGATGTCCTGGTATCAAATTTCATTTTCAAGCTCATTTTTTCCAACACGGAATAAACCTATGGAGTGGTCTCTCCACTCGAAATTAAACCTATAAATTGATGTAAAATTTAAATTTATAGAAGAAAATGTTATAAGAAATTCTTATTAGAGATTAATTCAGCCTCTTATCCTTAAACCTATTCTAAATTTAAATCCAATTAAAATAAATTATTCCTTATTGTTGCTCTTTCAATTGTTATACTTTCACCATCAAGGGTCTTTCCAACCATACAAAATTTACTCAACCTACCTTATTTTTATAATTCGATTATAAAAAATTGAATACAGCAAAATCCTGAATCCTACTTGCTTCTACATGAACAAAATCGTGCCCAATCCTGTTACATTCATACTTCGTTCTCATATTCAAATTTATTAGCTTTCATCCTAAAGTTCAAAAGATATCACGTCCTCTCCTGTTTTTTCAATATACCTTTCTCTAAGGCTGAGCGACAGCAGTTAGTCAAGGCAAGACATGATCAGACACGTTTAGTCCCAATACTTCATATTTTTGTTTATGGCGCAACTCACACTGATTAGTCATTGCAATTAGTCATGCTCCATGCTCCAACTGTGTGAAGTATTGTTACTAAACAATTGCTACTATTCTGTTTTCAACCGTCAAAATTTAAAATCTTAGTTTTCGTTGTTTTTGAGTGAAAATGGACTAAATTTCAGTAAAGTGAAATCATAACCCTATTTTGGACTTTTAAAGTGTTATCTAAATTTGGGAAAGAAATAGTACAAGGAGTATCCTTAGTTTTTCTCTCCCAATCAGTGCTTCTCTGTAAAAAATATAAATAAATAAACGTGTCTGATCATGTCTTGTCTTGTCTTGACTAACTGGTATGCGCCCAGCCTTAGGCTGGTCACACACCGATTAGTCAAGACAAGACTAGTCACGTTTAATCACAATACTTCACATAGTTGCTTATGGAGAAACACACACTGATTAATCATTGCAATTAGACATATCTTCATAAGCAACTATGTGAAGTATTGTGACTAAACGTGTCTTGTCTTTTCTTGACTAACTGGTGTGTGCCTAGCCTTAGGTGGCATGTTCAGTCTATATGTATAATTTTCTCATATCGTTGCACAAAATACTGTATAGTTAGATTAATCAATTTACAACTAAAAAACACAAGAAGCAATAAATTATAATAAAACACCTCAAAGTTATGAGATCAACTGTGACTGACAATAATGATGTTGAAAAAACTTAGTTTTATTTTTGTCACATCCACATTTATTAGATTTTTTCACAGGACTGCAGTCAGCGAAAAAATCTTATTAATAATGTGGATGTGGCAAAGGAAAGTGTATTATTTCAATTGGGCCTACGGAGAAATTCCACATTATAAATTCCTATTCAACAGATATTGATGTTATTTATAAGGAATGCTGACTGTTGAAGTGGATCTCTTTATAGTATGTTTTCTTTTTCATTTGTTCGATTTTTAACGTTCGTTCAACTTTTTCAATGTCCTCATTTTCAACAGGAAAATGTTTTTTCATTGATACTGCCTCATGTAATTTCTATAATTTGCTAGGTTGCATCATTATGAAATTCATCACACATGTTACATTTCGTCATGGAAATCGAGTTTTTTGTGCTAAAACCTTTTTCTCGCTGCAGAAAACCACCATCTGAATTGTCAAGCGCTGCGGGCGTTTCATAGCGACTTGCAGGAGAAGAATCGTGCCATCATGTTTGACAATGAAAACACAACGTTCTGTACAACTGGTTCTGAGTACCATTGGTTCAACAGCACCGAACTGGTATCTCTCACTCAGTTGCGTTTCTCCATCAAGGTAAGCAACAATTAACTAGGTACTATTATAGGTAAATAGGTAGTATAGGTGAATAGTTTCTATGCCTAATCAAATGGTTGAAGATAAACGCATACAGTATCAGACTGATATAATATGGAGACAGAGGAAAAAGGAAAATCTCTCCCCAGGTGGTTGAATGTAGCAAGACGTCTGTCTGTTTGTTTAATTATGTCTGATAATTCGCCCCCGGTAGGTTGAGGGAGCTTTGAGTCGAACATCGTACTCAAGAATGTGTTGAAAACCAGAATTCACCCACAGTATCCCTGCTTGTCGTAGGAGGCGACTAAAAGGGACTCCAAGGCAACTCCAGAAGTTACCTTGCCTTCAAACCCACGGGATCTGCCCCATCAGGGCAGTTTCGGAGGGGCAAAAAGAAAAGCTCAAGAGACCAGAGATGACTGAAACTACAGGCACAAATGTAGGTCTAGAGGCTGAGTCGAGGGTGACCGGGTGCCGTAGAGGCAATTTGGCGACCCCTCCTTCAGCGGAAGGACCTACAAAAAAGCCAGGAGTGGAACTCACTTAGGTCACGAGTTTGTGGGTGGAGAGACCAAAACTCATCACTGCCCAAAGAAGACCATTCAATAAGCTTCGGTTGACGAGTGGGGTTCTTTGAACCTTTGGATCCTTGAATCCGTCCCTTGAAAAATAATAATAATAATATGTCTGCTCACGTTTGCATGCAGTCGTTTGGTTTCTCTGTGTCTGTTTGCTGCGGTGTGCGTTCGCTTTAAACGATTAAAATCTATAAATTTGAAACATTCAAACCTTCTTTCCAAAAAATACATTCAAAAGTCCGTTAAGGAAAGGCTTGGAGATACCGAAGGAGATGTTGGTGAGGTAAAATGTCGACTCAAACATAGATGACCCAGTGAGTAACTAAGTAAGTAATGTTACACAAAAGTAAACACAAAGTAATTAATGTGTTTTGAGATATCACAATAATTTATTATAATTATTATAATATCACCATCACAACTACAAAGACCTTTGACAAAGGTGGCACAGCCGCCGAAAATTTTAGAAAATAATTCAAGTTTCTAAGTGGTTTTCACCTATCTGTATCGTGTTACCTATTCAAATTAGTATTATAAAACTTTAAAGTGTTCTCTGTTATGTGCTACAGCACCTAATTATAACGATATTCCAAGTACTGAATTGTTCACATTTATTAGAATTGTAATAATTTTTATCAATAGGCTACATATATAATTATAAGAAATCAATAATAATGTATTTTTGTGGATATTTTATAAATTGAAAATATTCCACTTTTAATCTCAATAATTTAGTATCTCAGAATTTCCTTATGATGATAATTGGAAATTAATTTTTTTATTTGGGTTGTTATTTTATTACGAAAATTTAGTATTGTCTCTATTTAATTAAATTAATTCTTATTACATAACATCATTGTCCGGGAATATTCTCTATAGCCTACTATACTTATTCTCTACACTAGACTGTACACTATACTTATTTGATGAATAAATTTTTGTTGAAAAAGGTTGACGAAGAATGTCCACAAGGCCCCAATTACAAGTGTTCATGCTCAATCATCCGTCTAGTGTCGATCAGCAAAACTCTGATGTATCCAGTGAGTGTCGACTGCTCCAACCGACGGCTCACATCTCTGCCCAAACCGCTACCCAATTTCACCACCGTACTCAATGTCAGCTACAACGAGGTAATATCTCTAGAATAAATCCGTTTTCAATCCATAATATTTTATATCTTGTTATCAAGATTCTATCTATAATTTGAAAAATAAACTATTACTGTCTTTAGATTATAATTTTGTCACATAAATGTCGAGGCAGTTGTTAGAAGGAAGGATGGAGGGAACGCGTAGAAGAGGAAGAAGGCGATGGATTCGTAGGAGAGGAAACCCAGAAAGCGATGGATTTAGAAGGTTGAGGAGGATCTATGCACCATGGAAAAACGTGGATGGAAACGTTTAGTAGAACAGAGAATAAATTGGGAGCGTATTATACAGGAAGCCAAGGCCCACCTAGAGCTGTAAAGCGTCGAAAGAAGAAGAAAAAGAAGAAGAAATGATAAATCATTTGAATAATTAGAATATAACGTGTTATTATTATTGAATGAGCACCCCAAATTATTAGGGGTGTATTGAGATACATGATAGTTTCATTTAAAATATTTATACTTTTTTATTAATTTATTGTTTCAGATTTTTTTAATTTAAAACATTTAAAATATTTATTTATTTTATCTAGCGTATGGCAGACTAGCCGTCAGGCTCGCTTCGCTCGCCATATCCGTCTAGCCAGGGGGCTCCGCCCCCTGGACCCCCGACTGGATCGTCCAAGAATGAGATCAGCAGGCTCGCTTCGCTCGCCTGCATTTTTCATTTGAGCATTTTTATCATATGTTAGAACAATCCAGTCGGGGGTCCAGACTAAACGTCTGGCTAAACGGATATGGCGAGCGAAGCGAGCCTGACGGCTAGTAATATAATATTCCCAGGATTGAAGTAGCAGTGCCCAATCAATTTTTCCGCGATAAATGCATTTAAATCTTCAACTTGGTGACAACCTAACAAAGTCAACTCAACTTAATGCCAACCTGACAAAATTATTAATTTAGTTGCCAGTTAACAACTGTTTCGAAGAGGTACTCTATCTAGATTATAGTTCTATAGTAACATATGATATGGAAATTTCAATTATAAATAAGAGATTGGGAGAAGAAGAATATACATGCTAAAATACGAACTTTAAACCCTTAAAAACAACCATTAGAGTTAAAATATTGCCAAAAGATTTCTTAGTGCGCCTCTAAAGGGCCAACTGAACATACCTACCAAATTTGAATGTTTTTGGTCCAGTAGATTTTTAGTTATGCGAGTGAGTGAGTGAGTGAGTCAGTGCCATTTCGCTTTTATATATATAGATACACAACACATATAAAGCTCATGAGTCTCAAATGTCTACATATATACTATATTTTCTCAATTTCTTCAAGATTTTGTGTAATTTTTGGTTAGGAGAACATAAGTTTTTCTGACTGCCATTTAGCGTTACCCAGTGTGCACCATGGAGGCGAACTAGCGTTACACATATATTTGAGTAAAAAACTGGTTGCTGGAACAATTTTGAGGTTAAAGAAGGTTGAAACTCAATTTTAAATTCTCACAGAAAAAACATTTATAATAATTAAAAATTCAAAATTTGCTTGGTTATCTGAGTTTTGAAGCGTAAATATTGCTCTTTTGAAAAGTGAAAATGACATAATCTCAATTTTTCTTTAGACTGTGTAGTATAAAATTGGAAAATGGGACAGTTTCGGGCATAAGCCTATTGTGTCTTTCCTCAAGTTGAGTATTTGTACACAATGTAATAAATAAGTATTATACAACTATTATATATTTAGAATATAATAATATATTCGAATATAATTTTATATATTTAAAAATTTAATAATTAAAATAATGATAAGCCCTTCCAGAATAGGAGCTTCAGCTCTGAAAGGGACAATAAATAAGAATATTGTAAATCTCATTATCATCAACTTCAAATTTCCTGCTTTTTCTGTATTGAAAATCACTGTTCTATAAACCATGTTGAACCGGTCTTTTTGAACTAATTTCAAGCTTGTTGAAACAACATTATCATGCATTTTTCAACTTATTTTTAACCTTGACTATCTACTCAAGATTACTTTGAAAATTTAATTCTAAACATTTTTTTCTCATTGAACAAGCCTGTCAAAACGTAAAGTCGCAACATATCAGCTTGAGTGATGCGTCGTTAATTTTGTTGTATTGTAGTTTAACTAAATATTTTTACTTATCTTTTCTGTTTTGTCTTTTCTATTATGGGTTGACACGAATGCCTTCTATGTTCAATAAGCAGTTTATTGATAAGAAATTAATACAGAAAAACAGTTTTAGAGCTCACTGCTGATTTTTCCTCTGTTCCTTTTGTAATAAGTTTCTTACTTTTTTCTGCTTATATAAATGGGAATTGGGAACTTTTATTGTAAGAGATAACTTGCGAATCTCTTCTTTATTTTCTGCTATCTTTTGGGCTCTATCTTTGTTTTTTTTAATCTATTTTGGTTTTGCTATCTTATTTCCCAACTATCTCACTACGGCTGTTTATTCGTTATTGTCTTCTGTGAATATTATTCAAAAGGGGATTTTCATGATTTAATTTTGTTCACAATGCTTTTGTATTCAAAACTAAAGAATAAAAACTAATCCTTTGTTTTTTTCATTTTCAGATTACTGATCTCATTGAGCTCAGCACTGACCCTACATATCAAGACGTCAAAGAGTTTTATGCCGATTACAACAAAATCAAGGAGTTGAAACCTCTAGAGAGCTCCAATTTCCTACACAAGTTCGTCGTTCTAAGTGTGGTTCACAATGAAATAACTTCTGTAAGTACTTCTCAACTTTTATCACGTTTTACATTCACAATTTTTTAATTTATTGAATGCTGATTAATATTTCAGATAGCTTAGTACAGTGTCCTAGAAATTTTAATTTCAGACAAACTATGAATGATGAAAAAAATTATGGTTGTATGAAGTAATAAATAAATGTTTATTTCCCTAAAAAACTAAAACTACAATATTAATTACACAAAATATTAGATAAATTACAATTACATACAATAGTTAGTTACAAAAAATTCTTATAATGTGTTCTCTACTTGTTTGGTTTTTTCTGTGTAGAAATTGACCATGGCGGATAGATAGCATCATGTTCTAGAGTAGGTTTAATTTGTTTTTTGTGCGGATTATTAATTAGTTAGTGTTTAGTAAGTCATTAGGTGGTTAGTTGTTGTTTGAAATAATGTTTTCTATGTTCTGTCTTCCTTTGCTCATCAACCAATTGTGTACTATTGTTTTGAACTTTCTAGGATGATTAATCTGTTTAAAGTTTGCAGGAAGTAGATTATATTATTTTGGTGCTAAATGATTGAAATGTCTCTGGTATAGTGCCTTCCTTGCAACATTGGTGATGAAAAGATTCCTGTATCTGGTGTTGTGGTTTCTGGTTTGAAATGTTGTTGGGTTCTTGTGTAATCTGCATAGTAAAATACTGTCTCACTTGGCTTTAAATCTGTAACTTCGAACGAACATTAAAGCAAACAAGTCAAAACACCAAATAATCTGAACAAATATAAGTATTGATAATTGAAAAAATAATAAACTATAGACCAAATTAAATCTTGATCAATTATGTGTCGAAATAGATAGATGTAAATTATCGAGTAATATAATCATTCAATTCTGTAGATTTGAAGAATCAGAATTCCTGTTCTGTATATCATGAATAATTATAATGTACGGAGTAGTAATGAAATATATTATTTAGGAGATTAGTTTCTAGTAAATATTAAATCTGAAAGTTCTCCTCAATAAGTTGTAGCGATGATAATGTTTTTCAATTAATCTCTTCTAGAAACTTGAATAAAAATAAATAACTCAGTTTTGTTAGTTAGAAAAACAGTTCAGCAATAAATAAAAACAACTACGGTACAATATTTTGTCAACTAGTATGTTATTAGAAGTTTCATTTTGAATTTCTTCTGAGCCATTTCTTATAGAAATTAATTTTTGTAATTGAATAAAATGTTTCAGATACCGATCTACATTTTGAATGATGCCCTCGATCGAAATACGAAATCAAAATTTGTCTCCATTGCCCACAATAGGATAGTTTGCGACTGCTCCACTGCTCAAATTTTGAAGGTTAGTCATTCCAAAATTATCTCATGTTTTGGATTGTTTATCTTTAATTTTCAATGTTTGGTAAGAGTAGATCAATATTTTTTAAATTACTCAAAAATTTCCAATTTGTAGAGATTTGAGTGAAATATTTTTGTTGCTAATTAGTTTTAAAATATCAAAATTTAAAATGTTTAGTTTAGTCATTAGTTTTGAAGTGAAAAGTGAAATCTTAACCTCATTCTTTTTTGAAACTTTTATTCGTTAAAATTTGGGAGAAGACAGTTCTGGGCTATGCCTGTTGTCTTCTCCCAATCATATTATATATTATAATTATGATTTGTGATTGTGAATAAAATAAATAAATGAATGAATATTTCCATATCAATGTTTTCAATTAGAGATTTCGATAATGTTTTCACGTAGAGTATGGTCTCTAAACAGAATAGGTTCTTAAGATTCTAAGGCACTGTTGCACAATAGCCTGTTAATTTCTAATCATGATTCAATTCTATGAGAACCAATCAGAGAAGGATTTTTCAAAAAAAAAGCTTCTTTGATTGGTTCTCGTGGCATTTGATCGGGATTGAAAGTTAACAGACTTTTTTGCAACCGGGTGTAAGACAAGTTAAATAAATTGTTCAACTTACACAAAAAATATGTATATAAATTCACAGAAATACTAAATTGATATTATAAAGACAGTGAAAGTGATTTAAATAACGAAGTAGTTCGAAGAACAGTAGAACTCGCTACACTCACTAACATTACTACTCACACTCACGCCCGCCTATTCACACACAAACAAATTGGATTGAGAGTTTGATGATCATATTATGCAATAGGCTTGGTGGAGGACGCTGAGAAATAGAAGTTCTTCACACTTTTGAGCTATGATGGACGGTTGAAGAGATACAAAATCTGAAATTTGAAATGTTAGATTTGGAAAAAATGAACGAAATCTAAATTTTCAAAATTTTGGACATGTGTTATATGAAATAAGACCACCTTGGAGCGCTGAAGAATAAAGGTCCTCTACACTTTTGAGCTTGGAAGCACGGTTGAAAAGATAAAAAAATCGGAAACTTTAATTTGGTTTGGGGGGGGGAATTCGAAATCCAAACATTTCAAAATTTTGAACATGTGATACATGAAATAATACCGCTTTAAAGCGCTGAGAAGAATGAGCCCAATTTGAACCTGATCCGATAAAGTATTGAAAAGTTAGGTTGATTTTTAGGGTAAAATTTCCGAATAAAGGGCGGCCATCTTGAAAAAGGAATGAATTCAAAAATTTTAAATGTATCAGTTTCTGCACCTTGTTTCGAAGTACTTTTATACAAAATTTTATTCAAATCGGACCATAACTGCGACTGTAACTGCGGTACAAACAAACTCCGAATTACTTCTGATTCCGAACAAATTCCGATTTACTTGAAACATAGAATTCGCTTCACTCATTCGATGATTATGTTAAAATGAGGGAATTGACTTTCGCATAGCATCGGCTACGCTGTTCTCCTATCTTTCTCCACTGTCATTATAACGTGGACCTCTCTATAGTAACTGTTAGTAATGCTAGGTGGGCTAGAACATTACAATCTAGTAGTGATGTAATGAATCACTCTGTGATGTAATGAAGATGATGGATGTTGAGGCTGATTGTGTAAAAATACTGTGGAACCGTCTCAATCACTTATTTGTTATTTTATTAACCTGTTTACTATTTAATTATTGTGAATTGATTATTGACTATTGATAATATTGTGTAGCAACCGAAACTAGACTATTGAAAATGTTTTAATAAATAAGTTGTTATAACAATAATTTGAATTTGTTTTGTTCAATAGTACTGATGTGTTTCTTCTTATTTTCTATTAATATTCTTGTTGCGCGAAAGCTAAATAGTATTGATTAGTTTTGATAGTTCTGATTTGATTAAAGTCCAACTTAAAACTGATTAAAATTTTCTTATGTTTTAGTTTTGGTTGGTAGCTAACAGGAACATTATTATGGACAGCGATCAACTTTATTGTAACAACTTTAACAATCAAAGGGTAAGAACGATTATCTTGTTACTACTTTTCTCTTTTAATTCTCCATTATCAATTTCCATCACAGTTGTTATCAATATGCTGCTCATGGTATACTGCTCACATAACCAAATGACATGTAAATAAAAATATAAATCTCAGTACGCTTTTGAATTATTTTGTCACAACATATTTCGGACACTAATATGCCATTTTCAAGTCAAGAAAAAATAAAAAAGACACTAAATGACATGCTTTGTTTACCTCTCAAAATACTAATCCTCTAGTAAAATTACCACCCTGAGTAAGGCATATTTCTATTCTTGAGTAGTTAAACAATGACACATTATGATTTTATTATTCATTTATTGTACAAAACATTATAATCATAATATAATTATGACCATGGAGGAAACCTAGGCTGAGCCTGTACTATCTCCCACCCAAATAAAAAGTAACTGTTGTCTAATATTAGGTTATGAAATCACATATCACTACTCCCTCACTTAATTTCCGTCCAGGAATAATGATCATGATGATTATGACAAGATGATTATAAATTTTGATTCATATACTCCCCAAAAAGTAGGTTAATTTTCCTTCATTTTATAATTACATTTAATAATGTTGTGTTAGAAGGAATTTGCAATAACGTCAAAGATACGCCCAAAATCTGTGTTTTTTTGCGCTTTCTCAGCTTTATCGAGAACAAATGAACAGAAAATGTTCAAATTTACTACAGAAGCTCAGCTGGGGTGTAATAATGTTGTATTAGAAGGAATTTGAAATAACGCCAAAGATACGCCCAAAATTAGCGTTTTTTTTTCTTTTTCTCAGATTTATCGAGAACATATGAACAGAAATTGTAAAAATTTAGTACAGAAGCTAAGCTAGGGTGTAATAATGTTGTGTTGGAAGGAATTTGAAATAACGCCAAAGATACGCCCAAAATCTGTGTTTTTTGCGCTTTCTCAGCTTTATCGAGAACAAATGAACAGAAAATGTTCAAATTCACTACATAAGCTCAGCTGGGGTGTGTTAGAAGGAATTTAATACCTTCATTTAATAATGTTGTGTTAAAAGGAATTTGCAATAACGCCAAAAATACCCCCTAAATTAGCAAAAGTAATTGACAGAAAATGTTCTAATGTGGTACATAGGTTTTGTGGTACTGTTTGTTTTTGATACTAGGTTACTAGGATACTTTTGATACGGAGGTTTGTTTTTGGTACTAAAATTTTTGTGATGAGATGACTTTAATATTTCATCAAAGATACCCCTAAAATCAGCGTTTTCCAACGGTTTTCTCAGTACTTTGACTTTCTGATGAAATGAAGCATGCTCAAATGAAAAATGCAGGCGAATGAAGCGAGCCCGCTGATTTCACTTTTGGACGATCCAGTCCAGGGGCTAGACGAGTATGGCGAGCGAAGCAAGCCTCACGGCTAGTTTACTAATATAATTCATATATTATTTTGCTTCATTGTTCTTTTGCAGGTAATTGAACTGGATCAGAACAAAGTGTGTGTCTACAAGAAGCATTGGTCGGATTACATTCAGTACATAATTGCGCTGGAAATTCTACTTCTGCTGATGCTGATTTCGAAAGTCACCTACGATTACTGGGTGTTCAAGACGACCGGCTATCTACCGTGGCCGGCCTCAAAAATGCCCAAACTGCCATGTGATTGGGTGTTTGAGTGAGTAATGACTATGTACGACTTTCTGATGGCAATCCTTCAATCCTTGCATAATATTATTGACGAAACTTCATTTAGTTGAAAAACACGTATTTGGACGAGAATTTTCAGATGTTGAGTTATGAAGAATGGATATTTTTATTTGGATTTAGTAATGTAATTGTTATAAATTGAAAGACTTTTATAATAGAATATAAGATCACATAAATTACATATCACACTCAAATTAGAACTGCGACATATTTCAACTGGAAATAGTATTGATGTTAAGTTATGGTGAATGGGGATTTTATTTGTAAGATTTAAAAATCTAATCGTTATATTTTTTCTAATCACCTATTTGGACGAGAAATAATGTTGATGTTAAGTTATAAAGAATAGAGATTTTTTAGATTTAGTAATCTAAACGTTATAAATTGAAAAATACTTATTTGGACGAGAAATTATTTTGATGTTAAGTTATGAAAAAAAAATATTTTTAGATTTAATAATCTAATCGTTATAAATTGAAAAACACCTATTTGGACGAGAGATTATTTTGATGTTAAGTTTTGAAGAATAGAGATTTTTATCTAGACTTGGTAATCCAATCGTTATAAATTAAAAGACTTTTATAATAGAATATAAGATCATATCAATTACATATCACAATCAAATTAGAACTGTGGCATATTTCAACTGGAAATAGTATTGATGTTAAGTTATGGTGGATGGGGATTTTATTTGTAAGATTTAAAAATCTAATCGGTATATTTTTTAATACATTATATAAGATCCTTGATTATAAGATCAAATCAATTACATATCACAATCAAATCAGAACAGTGTCAGGTTTTGACTTGAGTTTATTTCGAGATGACATTTATAAATATTTCATTTTCTAGAAAATCGAATACTTTTTCATAGATAAATCATTGTTCACCGTACCGTGGATCACATCAATTAAATCATTATCAATCATGATCATTCATTAAAATTAAATCAGAACAGTAAGATATTTGTGTCAAGGTTGAGTGGTACAAAAGATTTAACTCCGTCTAATGAAGAGTATTTTTATTCCATATTTAGAATTGAACATTTTTTTGAAAATAATAAATTATAACTAGTAGGAGTTTTTATTTTTAGATTTGCTTGTAATCTCATCCTTAGGATACTTATTAAAAAACTTTAGTTAAACCAATGACAGTGTCTGTGGCCGTTATATTGGGCCAATCTACATGTGGTTTACGCCAAACCCAAGTTTATTGGTCCTACGACTGGGGTTGAATGTATTTTAAAGAAATAGTCGAAAATTTGGAACTCACGTGGTGCTTCCTCCCGCAGTTTTGACAGAAATTAGTGAAAAGTTGTATTAAATACAGTGTTTACCTGAATACAGCACTAAATTTGAAAAGAGTAAAAGGTGGTGCTTTGTCATGAGTTGGTGCTTTGACGAACCTAGGAATCGTCCTAGTCGGATAATATTTCAAAGCTAATCAAATCTGAGTTGTATTTATAGTGCAGAATGACATGAAGGAGAATATATATTATTAGATTTCAAGGCAGTGAACGAAAGAATCTGTGTGCTGAGGTTAAAAACTAAATTTTTCAACCTTTGAATAATAAATGCGCATGCTGAGAGTGAATACAAGAATGAAGGCTCCAAGGATGAGTTTTACAGCAAGCTAGAACAAATATATAATAGCACCCCATCAAACGATATCAAAATTGTAATAGGATACATGAATTCCAAAATTAGTAAAGAATCAGGGAAGTAGCAGGAACACATAAGTGACAAGATTAAACATAGGCTGCATGAAGAAAGCAATGATAATGGAGTGCGCTCGTTGGACTTTGTGGCATCAAGAAATAATATAGCTTATAATGTTCTTTCCACACAGTTCCCCAGGAAAAATTCTAATACAGAGTCAATATTAATAGAGAGATGCTGAACTCATAAATGCTTGATTTGGCAAGTTAGTTAGCCTTGTCAAAGCAACCATGAAGGATACATCCTTCATGTATTCCAGCCTGTTATTCTTTCCCAATCATATTTATATGGTTTGTTATTGTATCCACAAATAAATAAATAAATAAATCCTGCCAATTGAAGATAAATGGGAAGCCTAACGGACAAATCCGAGATAATGCAGGGATTGAAACAGGGAGATGATCTGGTAGCAGTGCTTTTTAACCTAGCACTGGAAAGAGTAGTAAGAGAGACACGGATTGATACCTATGTTTTTGACAGTGTAGAAATATAGTTAATTAATGGAGAGAATCGGCATCGCTATTCTTCTATCTTTATCCACTGCCATTATAACTTCACCTATCTGGGATACAATGTGGCAGATGATAATAAATGAAGTACAGGAAAGATTAAGCACGGCAAACCGCACTTTCTTCTCTCTGCTAAAAATATTTAAATCCAGAAATGTTCACAGAAAACCAAGTTTAGACTTTATAAAACCATAGTCCGCACAGTAGCAGCCTATGGAAGTGAGATGTCGGTGTAGGACAGCAAACGCTCTTGATTGCTGGGAAAGAAGATTATATATGGAGCTGTGTAATATAATAAGGTGCGTACAAATATACGCGCCGCGAACATGAACAATTCACTTTTAATCAGCTGATGCCAAGCTTTTTATATCTGTATCTTACCCACGGTATTTAGATGAAAATTTCTTCTTCTATTTACCGTGATCTTACCGTTTCTGTACAAATACAGATATAGTCAGCTGATTAAAAGTGAATTGCTCAAGTTCGCGGCGCGTATATCTGTACGCATCTTTAGATTACACTTTGACGTGTCATTTACTGCAGGACTGTTGCTTCCTTGATGCAGTTCTATATGACGAATATGTAAAGTAAAGTAGGGAAGGAGTTTGGCGAATAAGGAACAAATATAGAGTTGGCGCAACTCTATTAGGAGCCAACCCTATCCATGCACATTAGGTTGAAGCGCTTGCAATGGGCAGGTAATGAAGAGCATATGCCAGGCATGAGGATCCTCCATGTAGGACAACAAGGTGGGAGGAGGCCAGTGGGAAAACCATGTCTGAGATGGATGGATGGATGGAGTCTCAAAGGATGCAAGAGATATAATTCATGTGCGGAATTTGAGGGCGGAGGCAAGGCATCGAGATGGTTGGAGAGACAATATTGGGGAGGTCAGGGCTCGATTTGGACTGTAGGACCATCGAAGAAGAATAATCAAATCTGCTAGTGAAAGAGTTTTTTGTCAGAGTTTCTTGCCTTGGAAGACAAAAAAAAACGAAATATGAGAGATTTGTTTAAACTAGATATTGTTCACCTCTTTTTATTGAGTATGCGTCAGTTAATTCAGTGATTCGTGTATCATTCAAACATGATGTATTTCGTATCCCGTACATTTATAAGCCAATTTCTTCTTTCATAATATATAGCATAGATGATGTAGATTGCCATCAGAAAGTCTTACGTAATAGGGTTTATCTATAATATGTTAGCCATAAGGCCTAGTCAATGTTAAAAACGCCTTCTTATTCGTCTAGTACCGTACAATGCAAATGCAATCAATGTGCCATACTTGTCTACCATAAGCTAGTCCACTATTTGTGTGTGTAGGAAAAAGTAGATGCTATTTTCGATCAATATTTCTAATAATTTTGATGTTGGGTATTTCGTATTTCACAAGTCTACAAAATATCAGTGCCTAATAAAGTAAAATTGATAGTAAAATCCACATAAGATGTGTTAGTTGTTGAGAATGCTTAGAATGGTAATTAAAACTTGTGAAAAATATTTTTGTACGAGTAGAAACTGTCTTTATGTTTCGAAAAAATATATTAATAGAACCTATGGTATATTTTGTCTGGGAATCTTTTTTCATATAATAGAGGATGCCTTTTGGATAGCCATGCAAATCATGTCTTCTATATTATTATTAATGTTGAAAATTTTTAGTATTTATTAAATTTCTTTCAACTATTTCAGTTAAGTTTTATATTACATATCAATTCATATCAGTGACAAGTTTTGGATGGATACATTCTCCACGTCATGTGAAAAATTTATTTATTTTTTAGTCCATTCCAGAACATTTTATATACAACTTATTAGAAGATAAATTGATTGAGAGCGTGTATTCCTCATACAGTAAAACTATCATGAAATTTGGATTTTTTTGCTGATATTCTCTTATTTCTCAGGTTTTTAATTGAATAATAATCATTGATCTCTATTGAAATTGTGACAGTGATATCTGAAAGTAAATGTCACCATTAGTAGTCAGTATAGTTTTATCATTATAATTGAAATATTACAACAAATTGCTAAAATACTGGATGCAATTTACTTTTATTAAGTTTAATAGTTTTACTATTAATAGACTTGTGAATATTCAAAATCGTACAAATGATAAAATATGGTACAAGTTGTCCACACGTTTACTGCTCAAATTATTATTCTTTATTGTAAGATTTTTTTATGCTACTAAGTTAGCCACAGTTAGCTAAGTCACCTAACGCAAGTTAGATACAGCGTTTTTGAAATATGTTGGCACATTTAAAAAAAAGACAAGTTATAAATTAACTACCATAAATTGTGTTTTATTGTATTTGTTATCTAATTAATGTTTCTAAAGTCCATACTTGACTAGCAATTTTGCTATATTTTATGTAGTCTGCTAATGTATTAATTTGTTACTAGATTAGTTTGTTAGTTATATTCTGTATAAAGTATATTAACTAGGGTATTCTCTCATATTCAATTATTTTATTGTTGCAATTTGATCACAATCGTTTTGAAATATTAACAGTACCGTATTTTATTTTTGATGAATTTAAAAATTCTAGTTGATCTTGAAAGAAAATTATCAGTTTATAAAATGACTTATTATCAGATATAATTTTTTCTATCTGACTACATCGTTATCATGAAAAATCCAGAGTTGATGGATCACTCGATAAAATATTATAGCCTATTGACTGACCATTCAAAGTTTGATATTATTCAAACTTTAGTCTACAGTCTAATGAACCCTAGTTAAAACAACTTGATTCTTTTCAAAATACGGATTGTTCTATAGATTTTTCCATAATTTTACCAGCGTATTTTCAATCTAATTTTATTTTTTTATTCGTCATAATTATATGCGGTTGGTTGTGATCAGCATACTCGCCCATGTACTTAAATATTCACATTTATTACCTATTTTTCTTGTATATTTTTCTTATCTATTTGTGAATTATATTATCAATTTATTTTCTTATCATAGTTCAACTATATGCATATTAGATTCAAGTTTTGTATACTTTATAGTCTCTATTTTTTCAATGGTTGATAATTATTATCCTTGAAGGATTCACATCCTTATTTTGTTACGTTTGTACATTCTATAGGAGAAAGTAGAAGAAATTAATATTGTGATAATGGTTGTATTTATGGGTTTATTAAGTTTGGTTGAGAGCTTGGTAATTTTTTAAACGTTATAAATGATTCAATCATATAAATAGTTAGCTCTTTGCATAAAATCTAAATTTGTTGAATATTTTTATAGGTGTTGAAATCTAGTTATTGAAAACAGGTCTATTATTGAATCGCATTGAAGTAAATTTTAAACAAATGCTCTGCTATTTGTAATTCATGTTATTTTTCAAAAGTATTCATAACTATTAGAGCATCTAAATTATAATCCCACTAGATATAAATTACTTATGTGTGTATAACTATAATATGGTGATTTGAAATAATTTCGCTCACGGGTTCTCATACTCATAAGGTATCATGTTCACACTCCTGAATTTTAAAAGTTCCTTATTGAAAAAATCAATAACTACTGTGTTTACACTGAAACAAGTCTGGGCAGTTGCAATTATTTTCCTTTTTAAAACTTTAAAGTTATTCAATTGCATATTGATCAAATCAGTATCTGTGTAGTGTAAATTATATTGTTGCTAATAAATGTGCTCTTATTGGAATTACAGAGCCAATAATTTAATGCACCATGTGTACTATGCTCTTGCTATCAGTCAATTATTGAAATTCAATGTGTCCTTATTGTGTGCCTTAGAAATGTATTATTGTCCACTTTGTCTCTAGGGAATTTAAGCATTATTCACTCATGTTTAGATAATTAAATAGCTTATTGATGTTGTTGGAAGAATGTATAATAATAATAATTTTTGGCCTCTTGTAACTCACTTGTTTGTATCTGTTTCATTGTTTGTTCATCTAGGAACAAATCGAGTACCTATGTTGAGTTTGAAAAACGTACCAATTCAAATATGTTCTACCTTGACAAATAACAGTTAGGTCAAGGTTAGTTAGTTCAACAGTTAAAATTGTCACTAGTTTGTGTGAGTGTAGGCTACTCATGTGGATGCTTATTTTATTTGTTGATTTTTTCAACGTTGAAAATTGTTTTCCTTAGTAATGTAAATTCCTGCCAATCAGTTAGGCTAGGCACACACCAGTTAGTCAAGACAAGACATGTTTAGTCACAATACTTCACATGGTTGTTTATGAAGACATGTCTAATTGCAATGACTAATCGGTGTGTGTTGCTTCATAAGCAACTATATGAAGTATTGTGACTAATCGTGACTAGTCTTGTCTTGACTAATTGATGTGTGCCTACCCTTACAGTGAAATAGTAACTGCCATCGGTAGTATGTCATGTTACATACATTTATTGTTATTTATATAGGGAGTGTGTTTCTTCATTTACAGTGTTTGAATGTACAGTTCCTACATATTGTGTAAAACTGCTCAATTCAGGAAACATAATTGATTTATATTTTTGCTCATTCTGTTTTCGTTTCTTCTCCACAATTTAGAATTTTCAAATTATAATATTCATTCTACATCTTGGAAGGTTCATTATTTTCTAACGTTTTGACTGGATGTATTAAATACAATTGATTTCCTCTGTTATATACCATAGAATACTATTGGACATTTGAGATGAAAAAGACCATTGCATTTATTCATTAGGCTACTACAAATAATTCATATTGTTTTATTTAATATATATTCAATAAGTTTATTTCTTATCTTGTTATATTTTTGAAAACAGTTAACCTTTTAGTGTATTTTTGTCATTCTGCCACCCAACATGAGTGATTAAAACTATTTGTAAAGTTGAAATTACAATTTATTTCCAAATTTGAACTATTCATAAATTCTGAAACGTATATACTGTTATTCATGAATAAGTTAATGTAATCATTAGGCCAAATTTTCTATTTAATTGCTGATAATTAATATATAACAATAAATTTATTGGTGTTTAATGATAATCTGAGTAAAACATAAGAAAGTAAACAAAAACTGTAAGTTTTGTGTTTAGCTAGCTTTTTATGGTGAGAAATGTAAGAATGGAACAGTAATTGTTGATTCTTGATAATAACAATAAATTTCATTTCAAATATATTTCACCAGTCCAAAAATATATCTTTTCCTACAGATACCTTGAAAAGTGACCATTTCTGCACTGATTGCAGGCCGCAAAGAATCACTTTTCCGCACTAGTGCGCAAAGTGAGTACTTTCCGTACTCCAGATTTGCAGCATGACAACGCAAAATAGTTAGTAGGTTATATGGAGCACCAGTGCAGCAAAATCAAAATTAAGTTGGTAACACAGACTGTGGTGCACGTTATAATAATATCAAGGACATCGTGGACAGCAACAGCCACCACCCACACAGCCGCCGCCATTCAAACACTACTACATTATTCAATTTTATTTATTAATTATATAATTACACAGAAAAACATTTGATGCATTTCATGCAATTTTACCCATAATTACCCACTTTTCATATTCAATGGTAACTGTAGGAAAAATTTAATGTGAAATACTTGCGCAAAGTTCCTCTACTGCACTCAATAAACCATTCCGCCCTCGCCTACGGCTCGGGCGTAAACGTTTCTTTCGGTGCAGCAAACTGTCACTTTGCGCACTAGTTGCACAAATAACTATTTCATGATTTGATTATAAATGTTCATAACTGAATATTCTGGTAGGCTCAGTTCATTATATTTTTTCATAGCATACTCAGCAAACAATCAGGTTTGAATATTTTAACAACTGGTATTCAGTATAATTTTTCAGAATAGAGGGGAAAATACATTATATATTATGAGGACAACATTATAATTGCAGTAGAGAAATATAGGAGAACAACGTTGCCAATGTTCTGTTTTATCAATGCCTTCTATAGAGTATAGACGGTAGCTGATAAAGGTTTATTGATGTAATATTAATGGTTCATTCTCCTTTGAAACAATCAATTATATTTCATTAACCAAAACATTATATTTTTCAATAATTTCAAAATGAATTTTCATAATTAAGATGAAATATTTTGTCAATTTATTATCAATTCTACATTTTTAAAAGACGATCTGGCAACAGAGCAGAGCAAGAAAGAGATGCGATATCCGCTTTGTTGAATTTTTATAGACAGCAATACCATTGCTAATCAAACCGCCATTATAAGGTGGACCTCACTTTAGTGAGGTCCACGTTATAATGGCAGTGAATAAAGATAGAAGAATAGCGATAAGATAATCGTTATAATGGCAGTGGATAAAGATAGAAGAATAGCGATGCTCTTCATTAATTAATTATATTTCTACACTGTCAAAAACATGATTGGCATCGTTGTGAACCTATAAAAGGATAGTACCACCGGCTTTGTCGAATGATAGACAAGGATAGCAAAACCAAAAATGATCAAATACTGTCATTATAACGTGGACCTCACTATATAGCTCTGTATGTGAGTGAACTTTCACAAACATTACGGAACGATCACAATTCATAGGGTAGACTTTATCGATTTACTTATGTTTCCTTCAGATGAGATACACTGTCAAAAACTTCCGATTCAAATGTGATTGTGCAATTTTGAAAATTTATATGATTCGAATATTTCAAAGTGTTTTTTATATATTTATATTTTTTAAATCAATTTTTCTATAATTAAAACCTGCTCCCAATTTAAATTTCTTTTACTGTAGCATCAATCGATTGCTTCCTTCCGGAATCACTAATCCGGCTTTGCTTTCTGCTTTGTGAAGGAGGAGCGAGTTTGTGTCGGGTTTGTCGGCGTCTCTAATCCTTGTAATATTAGTTTCAAATTTAAGGATTAAACCCAGTCATGTCGTACAACACTCGTAGGAATGCTGGAAGTAAGTAATATAATAAACACTACTAATTTCTATTGAGTTTTAGGCAGATTCAACATTATTTATTGGGTGGCGCCATTGCGATGGCGTCGTTACCAATCTATTAGTCAATAATTATTTATTTCTCATCACCTTGATTTCCTTCAAAATTTAATCAAATATTGTATCAGAATTAATCGAATATTTTATTTCCAGTTATATTAAACAGTGGAAGTGCAAAACTGTTTTACGACTAATATGCTATCTTGTTGAGCAAAATATCAATGACCAAGCTTCTGACGTACTTTCAATTTACATAACTTTATTTCTATTGATTTACAAAAGCGATTCAAAATGTTTTTTTATTTGTGAATTATTTTGTTCTTTGTTTGTAGAATGATTTTTTGTGTACTGTTAGACTTATGATAGGGTAACCTTGAAAGCTTAGATCATTACACGCGATTGTTTAACAATTTCAGGCCTACCTACAATAAACGTATATTTGACCACGCTGTATTATTGTTATAATTTGAGCCTTATATCAAAACCTTGCTCTTTTATTTCTTACATTTGAAAACCACTTATTTCAAATTGAACTTTTTACAGACAAGTAGGCCTAGTAGCCTTTCTATTGATTTACAAAAACAATTGAAAATGTTATTTTGTATTTGTGAATTATTTTGTTCTTTGTTTGTAAAATGATTTGTTGTGTACTTTTAGACTTATGATTGGGTAACCTTGAAAGCGTAGATTATCACACGCGATTGTTTAACAATTAGGCCTACCTACAATAAACGTATATTTGACCACGCTGTATTATTGTTATAATTTGAGCCTTATATCAAAGCCTTGCACTTTTATTTCTTACGTTTAAAAACCACTTATTTCAAATTTAACTTTTTACAGACAAGCAGTAGCCTACTGTAACTGGGGCTCGATCAAAACACACCGCTTGCATCAGCAAGCTCATAACTCAAAACTCATAAATTGAGCTTTATTATAGTGCAAAAGCACTTTTGTCAATTTTTGTTCAATTCATCACGGATTAATATTAGAACTCAGGTATGATTTTATTTGCTAAGCAGCAAAATAATCTTAATATTTTATTCAAGTACATAAATTTGTTTCAAAGCACTTGAAATTTATTTGCAAATTTTAATTAAAATTCTTTAATTTTCAGACATGAATAACTCTCCGCAAGTAAGCTATCATCAGGGTCAGGGTCCCAACACCCCGCAGAGAGGAGCCCCTCAACGCCCTGGGGGGCCCAATGCCGCTTACGCATCCCATTTTTCCAATCCTGTCCCCTATAGTGGCCAACCAGGCTACAACAGTGTTCAGAACAAGGTAATTTGTGGTCAAGAATTGATCGCAAACATATTCAATCGGGTAATTGCTATTCATTATTTTCTAAATTAAGCTTAGTTTACTGTAGGCCTACTTGATTTTTCAACCATATAACAAAAGCAGCTTGTTAAAAATCAATTAAAGTTTTCAAGGACTTTTTATATTCTAATTCTTTAGCTCAGATAGAAATTTTGAAAATTTAAAAACTATTATTTGTTACTTGGAAAAGTTAGACTAGAGCGCTTTTGAACTTATTCTGTAAGCGAACAAATAGTTTTTACATCAAATAATACCAACTGCATGTTAATAAGTGAAAAATTGAAGTCCACAGATAACAGTTTATGGTGGATCAAGAAATGATCTATCTATTAAAAAATTACCCGTATTTTTAATATGATAAATATAATACATCAATAATATGAGAATTTATATTTAGAAATGTTTCATACCATTGGAGAATCAATTGTAATTTTTTATGCTTAGAACCTAGGCAAGTTTTATGCGTTCCATTTACTTAGCAGTGAAATCAAGTAAAGTTTAATTTGTTGTTTTTTAATTTAATTTCAGCATAAGTTGAATCTTTCCCTTGAAATTATTGGGTCGCGGAAACGCATGTCTCCTCACAAGAGAGTCAACTTTATCATGTCTTGAAACTGAATATGTCCTAATGAGGACAGGAAAATGGCCCGGTTGCACAAAAGTCTGTTACTTTTTAATTGTGATTTAATGATTGTTAAATGCCACTAGAAAGAACCAATCAGGGAAGCGGAAGACTTATTCAATGATTACAGTTGAAATTCAACAGACTTTTGTGCAACCGGGTCAAGTAATGCCTTGGCAATACGATTAGTGTTTTCAAGCTCTGTTTCAGTGCTCTGTTGTCAAGTAATGCTTTATATTATGTTTCTTCTGAAGTGCTCTGCGCTAAAACAGTGCTCAGGGTTGTTCCGATACCGCATAATTATCGATTTTTTTATTTGGTATCAGATCGAAACAAAAGTATCGATATTGCTTGGATATCGAAAGAAAAGTATCAATATGAGTATCTGAATTCGATACTCCTTCAAAGAAGAGATATTTTCCGCTTGTAGCCCTTTCAAGTGATAAATTTGACGATTTCTGCAACATTTTCTCACCAAATTAGAGTGAATTTCTACAGAATAACTGTAAAAATATTGGAAACATTTTTTTTCAACCATTTAATTTCTGTGCTAGTTAGTATTTTGCAACAAAAATATCGATAGCATTAATTAACATTATTAAAAATATGTAACAAATTTTATAATTATTATGAATATTATTTTCTTATGTTAAATGATAAAAAATCACTTTCATGAAACATAACCTCACTTTCATTAGGCTCGACCATGATTTCGCCATGAAAATTAAAAAACATGAACGTTCATAAAATTTACACTAAGTATCGAGATGGCAAGTCAAAGAGACAAATAAAACGAGTCATCTCCTCTTCACTCAAGGAATAGAGTGGAAGTTTGATGAGTCGTGAGGTCGCAGAGACTAGAATCGACTGGTCTGAGTGTTACCATCTGGAAACACATGCTCTCGACTAGAGTCGAGTCTCTTCTCGACCTGAGTTGAGCCTTAGGCTCATCTCACACTTACACGACTCAAGTCGAGAAGAGACTGCAACTCTAGTCTCTTCTCGAAGCAGCATGTGTTTTCAAATGGTAACACTCAGAGCAGTCGATTCTAGTCTCCGCGACCTCACAACTCCTCAAACTTCCACTCTATTCCTTGAGTGAAGAGGAGATCACTCGTTTTATTTGTCTCTTTGACTTGCCATCTCGATACTTAATGTAGATTTTATGAACGTTCATGTTTTTTAATTTTCATGACGAAATCATGGTCGAGCCTAATGAAAGTGAGGTTATGTTTCATGAAAGTGTTTTTTTATCATTTAACATAAGAAAATAATATTCATAATAATTATAAAATTTGTTAATGCGCAGAAGTGACGAATTAGATTTCATATTTTCAATAATGTGAGGTTAGAAATGGAGTAGCATGGAACTGAAGTAGTGACAATGAGCAAGAAAGTCGTAAGGTCAAGCGACTGGAGTATCCTCGAGTGGAGTCGTACGATTTGAGTCGAGGTAGTATGAGTTGATTCTTAGGTTGTCCCGATACTTATTACTCACTATACTCGATATACTTTTGTATCGATACTCACTAGCACATAATTTAAATGGTTGAAAAATTTTGACAGTATTTGAAAAAAATCATTTTTCCAATATTTTTACAGTTATTCTGTAGAAATTCACTCTTTTTTTATAAGAAAATGTTGCAGAAACCGTCAAATTTATCACTTGAAAGAGCTACAAGCGGAAAATATCTCATTTTTTTAAAAACACATGCTCTCGACAAGAGTTGAGTCTCTTCTCGACCTGAGTCGCGTAAGTGTGAGATGAGCCTAACATTGATCAGTTTTTTTTATTTTGATTATCTACTATGAATTGTGAAGAATGTTGCATGTAGGCTTATTGTTGTATCCTTGTCTTGGATCAGCGATGAGCGAGAGAGAGCGAGCAGGCCTGGTCTATGCATTTTCGGATTTCGGGAGAGCGAGTCTTGCTGAACGGCTAGTAGCAGTAGTGGTGGCGGTTTCACTACTAGAAGCAGCACTAACTGCTCTGTTAGTGCTGCACTGCCCTGCTCAGCCAAACACTTGCTGTCGTCGTCGATTCAGGCCTGCAGTCTGTTTCTTGCTCACTTTGGTCGAAACAGTGTCCTCTGCCGGGAAGGGTGCGGCTGTGGCTCAACACTCATTGCAACAAACATCATCTATTAGTTCAAATCTCATTTCACAATTACGCCTGAACTATCATCTAAATTCAACTTTCAATCACGATTTATTCTAGATACAATATCCATTCTTAATTCATTATGCATGATTTTTTTTGTAAAAAGAACAACAGATTTAAAGCCCAAGACTCCCTTTCCCAAATTTTGATAGAAATAGTCAAAAAATACATTCAACAAACGTCATATAAATTTAGAAGTCATAGTCATAATTTAGAAGTCTGTAATGATCGTTCTGTCAACTACAATAACAATTACTGACTCAAAATTCTAAAATAATTCTGTATAATACTAGCATGTATATTGCTGTTTAAAATTCAAAATAACTCTGAATTATACTAGCAAATTGCTGCTGTTTGAAAGCAAAATTCCAACACTCAACTAAATCTTCAACTCATCATTGAATAATACGTATATTGCATATTGAATAATAATTGTATATTGCAATTTAAAAGCAAAAACCCAACCTCCATCCTAAACTTGAACTTTCCCTAAACCAACCTACTACTGTTTGTGACACTGTCTATTTAGAATCCCTAGTCTTCGACAATGAAAACAACCCATAAGTCTAACCTGGTTTAATTTGATGCCCTCATCTACATTTACAATCGTTCGTGTTTATCTCCTCTCAAATACTTGAAATGAATTACAATTTAAACTGACTATTATAAATAATAATGGAGATGTTTCATTTACTAGAATATTTTAACAGAAATTTCTATTCAAAAAAGTCAAGGGAAGAAGTATATTTGTTGATTATATTTATTTAGCCTAACCAAACTATAATGTTGATAGTAAGCTACAATATGATAATAATAATTTTATTACGTTGATTCAAGTTGATATGAGTCCAATTTTCATGATATCTGGTTGAGTTTGGTTTATACAATTAAATCAAATTTCAATGACATTAGGTACATAACAAATTTTTAACAATATTTGAATGGAGTTCAACATAGCTGGTTGTGCTTTGTTTATACATACAAATCATGACAAATTTCAATGAAATTAGGTAAATGATACGTTTCTAGAGTGGAGTTGATGTTGGAATGAGTGTTGACGACACAGTGAGTGCCAGGGCGGGCCAGCTGAGGTGAGAAGAAACCAAGTCGGCAGGCCGCAGGACAAGTCAGTAGCAGTCCAGTTGGTTGTGTCAGTGTACGTGTGAACCGGGTATTGTATTGTTATTGAGCCGGAATTGCATTGCGACCTCCCGTTATACCCTTAGCATAGCCCTTTGCCCCGCTTGCAGCCTACGCCTACGGCGCCCGCCACCGCCTCCCAGCAGCAGGTGCAGCAGGTGCTGCAGCCGCCTCCGCAAGTTGCCGCCTCCGCCCCTCCGCAGCAGCAGCAGCCGCAGGTGGTTAGTGCGGCGCCGCCTCCCCCGCCGCCGCCGCAGAAACCGGCGGCCGAATCTAAAATGGAGTTAGACGTCGAGACGAACGGAGCACAGGCGACGCCGGCCGCCGGTCCTGTCACGAAACCCACCTGGATGAAGAAAGGTGAGCTGATAATTCCACTGAATTGGAAAGATCTTTGAATAAATAAATGTTTATTTCCAAAAAAACTAAAACTAATACATCAATTACAGAAAATATTAGATAGTTTACAATTACATACAATAGTTAGTCACAGAAAAATTTTTATAATGTGTCCTCTACATGTTTAGTTTTTTCTGTGTGGAAACCTACTCCACTATGGCGTACCATGTTCTAGAGTAGGTTTTGCTTTTTTGTGCGGATTATTAATTAGTTAGTGTTTAGTAAGTCATTAGGTGGTTAGTTGTTGTTTGAAATAATTTTTTATATGTTCTGTCTTCCTTTGCTCATCAACCAATTGTGTACTATTGTTTTGAACTTTCTAGGATGATTAATCCGTTTAAAGTTTGCATGAAGTAGATTATATAATTTTGGTGCTAAATGATTGAAATGTGTCTGGTACAGTGCCTTCCTTGCAACACTGGTGATGAGAAGATTCCTGTATGTTGTTGGGTTCTTGTGTAATCTGCATAGTATTTATTCACAATCATGTACAGATACATAATAGTCCAGGCAATGAATGCTCAAAAATAAGGTATAGAGGGAAAAGTTTGGAAGACAACTTTTGACCCCACAGTTCTGTTTAGGGTAGTAAGGTGGTAAACATATCAGAAGTCCACGCCCCTACACCCTGTGCCAAGTGGGTGGGGGTGGTTCAAAGGTACAATTTTTTTTTTGTTTCTCGCATAGAACTCGAAAACTATGTGTCTTACGAACATAACTGATCTATACAAAATTGAACCTTGAATAATTTCATATCATATTCATATTTTTTCTATAGTTTTCGAGATATCCGCCCTTGAAGGTGTGAAAATTTTGAAAAAAAAAACATTTTGCCTCAAATTTTTTGCTATTTTCGCTCTTATAACTGTTGAAAAATTGATGAAAAATGCATTCTTAAGATACAAAAACATTTTGTTCGAAGCCTTTTTCTGTGATTACACAACAATGTATTTGTGTGTGCATGATAAACATGCATGACCACATACTTATCATGCATATCTCACCGTTAGTGGCCAGCTTAAGTTGAACAAAACAAAGAAAACAATAATTGAGTCATAGAACTTCTGACAGTCAGATTTGTAAACTGTTGAAGGGAGTATAGGGATATTGTAACCAAATATTCCTTGAGTTTTATTCTCAAATTTGCAACATTTCCTGTTGATGAGTATGAATGCTGGTAATGGAACTAGTAAACATCAGTCGGGCATGCGTAGTTAGATTCCTTCAAATTCCGCGCCTGCGCCAGCATTGAAAAAAACTAGGGATCAACTTGTTTAGTAAAAGTTTTACATTAGCTCCTCTGTGATGATTAGATAATTACCTTTTTCTAAGAAGTAAGAGCGGTGTAGCCAAATGAGGTTTTCTCATTAGTTTCACTCAGCTATTTCTTCATATGAAGACTTGAGGCATTTGTCTGAGAGGATCATCATAAGAATCTGTTGGAAATCCATGAAATCAGTTGGTATCCTTTATTCATTCGTTTTTAGAAAATAAAATACCAATTATGCTACCAAAAATTATGTTGCATAATATTGTCTCTTTTCTGTTTAGGGATACTTATAAATATAATACATAAGTATTTAGATATACTCAGGATTCTCAACCTAGAAGATGTACTCCCATACTCCCATTGAATAATTCATGTACAAATCATAAATTATACAGAAAACAGCAATAATTTTTCCTCGATGTAAGATAATTTCCAATCAAAGAAATAAGGATTAACATGCTTTTAGAGACTTTGTTAACACTCACCCTCCTTCTAGTTGGCATTTACAGAGCATTTTTTGAAAATAAAATCCATCCTCCTCTCCTTCCTTGCTGCGAAAACATCGATCACCTTCTCATTGAAGTTAATGATATTTGCTATCATTTCCTTCTCAATAGTCAGCATTGCTAATGCTGATAGCCTGTCCTGGTTCATTGTGGAGCGCAAAAACGTCTTGATTCGTTTTAGTGTAGAAAAACACCTCTCAGCTTCAGCTGTTGTCATTGGGATGGTTGAAATTATCAACAAAAGTTTATAGGTTTCGGAAAATGACGAAGTTAAGTTATTTTCAATGAAAAATTGTAGCAAACTGACAGCACCAAGCAAATTTCTGAAGTCTACTCTTCTAAAAATTATTTCAAGTTCTGTTTTTAGGCGATTTTTCTCAAGAAATGAGTAAACCTTAACAGTATCTTCAAGCAAGGTATCTGGGAAATCCTTATTGAAATGTTCAAATTTTTGTGAGTCCAATAAACAGATTGCTGAATAGAATGTTGTGAATGAGAACCGGGTTTTGATTTGAGTGGTGATGATGTCACAGGTTTCCTTGGCAGCCACTGTTCTACTGAGGTAGGTGTCCTCTTCGCGCCTTGAACGTTTGGGCACACTTCCTGCACAGTCTGCTACCATCTCCATCAAATCATTCATTTTAGTTCTTTCCTCTTCAACAGCTTTGATAAAATGTTCAACATTTGATTTGATTTTCATAGCATCTGTCTTAACTGTTTGCAGCTGATTATATAAAATGTCAACATGAGGCATTAGCCTGTGAAAAACCGAGAGCCAAAAAATGAATCTATTATCTTTGAGAAGACGAGCAATAGCACCTGCTTTTATAATACTAGAAGGTTGTTTTGATGTGGATTGAATCTCCTCCATACACTCGATTAGCTCTTCTCTATATTCAAAAACTGTATTCACAGTTCTACTTTTAAAATTCCACCTTGTTGCTGACGCCCTAGGTACACGTTTGCCGACTACTCTGTCTAAAACATCTATTCTTTGAGGAGAATTTGAAAAAAAATTAGTAATATCACTCAAATCTGAGAAAAAAATTCTTACATCTTGATTTTGACTCGCTGCTTGTGCTACAATTAAATTGAGTTGATGTGCATAGCAATGCACAAAAAAAGCATGCTTATAGGTTTGTTGCACAATTGTCTGCACACCAGCATGTTGTCCACTCATCACATTCGCACCATCATAACTTTGAGAAATGAGTTTTTCTGGAATTGTTATGACAGTATCCAAACTTGAAAAAATACATTTTGCAATCGATTGTGAATCATGACCCTCAGGATTATCGAACTTCCAAAATCTCTCTACTGGTTGACCATTTGATAAAATATACCGAAAAACTAAAACTAACTGAAATGCAGACGAAATGTCAGTTGTCTCATCTGCTATTAGAGAAACATATTGAGCATTTTTAATCTCCTGTTTGATATTTTCTTGGCACACAGAAAGCATGCAGTCCAGCAATTCATTTTGAATGTCTTTGGAGGTGCCTTTGAAAACTGTAGCACTATTTAAATGTTCTTTCAAAGCCGAATCAAGCTCTGCAGTAAAATTCACAAGGCCTTTGAAAATTCCCGGATTTAAAGCATTGTCGTCCTCTCGATGACCCCTAAGAGCTAACTCAAATGCACCACAAAATTTAATGCAGTCTATAAGTTTGGAAAGCACATACCTATTTTTGGTGACTTGCTCATTATGTTTTCTGATGCTCAAACGATAAGCACTATCAAGCTGTTGACGAACATCAATTTTACCAAGTAAATTGAAATCCAATGAAGCACTAATATGCGCATGTGAGTTTTCATGCTTTTTAATTTTTTGAGTCAAATGAGCTAAATCACACACACCGTTCTTAATCCATGCTGGATCGCCTTTTTCGCGAGCAAACAACAAGCACAGAAAACAATAAAGTTTGTTAGTTTCTTCACAACCACACAGCCAAGATGTCTTTTCATATTGTTGGTCTTTGAAATCTCTCTTGTATGTCCTGGATTTCGATGTAGAAGTCTGATGTATATCAATTGTCGGTGTAGGCCTACCACTTTCCTTAATCGATATTTTTTCCTCGATTGATAAATTAGAGAACACTATCTCTTTTAAATAGCTAACTGAAACCTTTCTTGAACCCTCCATTCTCACTTTTCAAAACACAAGAAAGAAGAAACAAGAATTAACCTCAAAATCGACAACACATGTAGCGCGAACGCGAAACTGCAAACAGTAAACAAAGTAGTAGCCAGTGCCAGCTAGAACAGTTCATAAGTGGAAACGGCTCTAGAAGGCAATGGCGCCAATGCAAAGCACACTATCACAGCTATGAGCTGCTTGGAAAGCAGCTCACCGTAAAGCTAATGTAAATAGTCTCCCACCCCCCACGGGGAGGGAATTGAACTCGCCCAGCTACCATTTGAACCCATACTAACGCTTGGAGCAGTGATCCTGCTTGCTGTAGCGCGTAATTCAAAAGGTTATCTCAATGCGTGTACCTTGCTTGGTGCGCTCCTTATTGTTTTAATATTACAAGAAATTTGAGTATTACTATTACTTCAATCAATTTTCTATTGATTTGAACTTTAATTTATTGTAGCAATTTCATAGGGGGTTCACGTGCTCTTGTGCTCTCATGGACACGCCGCCACTGAATGGTAATGAATTTATAATAATTATCGAATGTAATTATACATAATTCAATAATTAGAAACTTCATTTTGAAAGGCGGGTGACAATCACTTGATCAAGATCTCAGTTGATCAAGAATCAGCCCGGTAATAGAGATAGTTCGTATTTACTTAATTTTTCTTGTCTCACTGAAAAATGGTTTGTTATTTTAGTTGCATTAATCTAAATATAAAAAATAGATTTTTTCTTTGTCCAGTATATTTATTTCCACAGGTTAGTTCATTTCTTGACTAGTTCAATTGCATCATAATTTCCTTTTTTCAAAACTCGATGAAACACATTTTAAGCGTCAGAAAGGTTTTAGGCTATCTCATTCTCAGAATGTAAGGTATGCATTTAAATTTTGTTACATGCAGTTTTGAAATGTAGATCATGAAGTTGACGTCCTTCACTCTGGATACATTTAGTGCCGGTTTCCGAGCTCGGGATTTGGCTAAGTTCTAGACTTTAATCAGCTGGACAAAGAAAATTGGCTTTCCGAAACGGGGCGTAGTTGTAGTCATTGTCAAAGTCACGTTTGAATTATATTTCAAAAAACTGGAAAATTAAACACAAAATGAAATAAAGAGAAAATAGTGTAAAGTTTCAGCTATTTTTAATTATTTAGAAATGTTTAATTTCGTTAAGGAAAAACGTTTCCAATTATAGAAATGAGAAAATAAAAACTGCGACTACGCCCCTTTTTGGAAAGCTAATTTTCTGACTCCAGCTGTTTAAAGTCTAGAACTTAGCTAAATCCCGAGCTCGGAAACCGGCCCTTAGAGTACCTATTTAGGTACTCTTAGTATAGGGTCTTCGTAAGTTTTACTTGAACATATAGGATTTAAAAAAAAATCACACTGAGGCAAATCATGAGATCGAGCTAGCCATTGCAAATTGCCTCTGATTGAGATAAGGCATTCTGGGAAGTGTTTTCCAAGTAAGCCATTTTACTTTCCTTGCCCTATTACCATAGGTAAGGAAAGTATTGCTTTCCGAAAAAAATTAAGGTACCCCAATTTCTAAATTTCTATACGTTTCAAGGTCCCCTGAGTCCGGAAAAGTGGTTTTTGGGTATTGGTCTGTATGTGTGTGTGTGTGTGTCAGTGTATGTGCGTCTGTGTACACGATATCTCATCTCCCAATTAACGGAATGACTTGAAATTTGGAACTTAAGGTCCTTACAATATAAGGATCCGACACGAACAATTTCGATCAAATGCAATTTAAGATGGCGTCTAAAATGGCGAAAATGTTGTCAAAAACAGGGTTTTTCGCGATTTTCTCGAAAACGGTTCCAACGATTTCGATTAAATTCATACCTGGAATAGTCATTGATAATCTTTATCAATTGCCACAAGGCCCATATCTGTAAAAATTTCAGGAGCTCCACCCCATCTATGCAAAGTTGAATTTCAGATTCCCAATTATCAGGCTTCAAATACAATTTGAACAAATAAATTCGAGTGGAGAAGATTGAGCATAAAAATCTCTACAATTAATGTTGAGTAGCATTTTCACCTAAAATTGAAATTAAGCTCGAAATTCGAGAAAATGTGATTATCCAATATTAAAAACTGTTGATTCTATTAAATCATTCATTATGAAGAGATATCAGACCTCGTATGTCTCCAGCGTTATTATCCTGTCACCAGCTGGCTTAGATCTTTGTTTATAAGTAGACTTGTGATGCGCGTGAACACTAGCGTCAGGTGATCAATTCTAATAACGGCAAGGAAAGTTGTGTGAGTGCGCCACACCAGATTTATTGATATTATATCCATTTTGTAGCGATGGAAATGAAGGGTTCTGTGAATAATTCTCCTCACAGAACGATCGGACAGACCAACGGCTGTTGTATATTTGCGTGCTGCACGCCTTGAAGATTATAATAGTTATTTGTGCAACTAGTGCGCAAAGTGACAGTTTGCTGCACCGAAAGAAACGTTTACGCCCGAGCCGTAGGCGAGGGCGGAATGGTTTCTTGAGTGCAGCAGAGGAACTTTGCGCACGTATTTCACATTAAGTTTTTCCTACAGTTACCATTGAATATGAAAAGTGGGTAATTATGGGTAAAATTGCCTGAAATCCATCAAATAACTTAGTAGTGTTTGAATGGCGAGGCGGCTGTGTGGTGTGTGCTGTGGTGGCACTGTGCTATTGCTGTCCTCGTTATAATATATAATAGTAATAATTAGCGCGTTGTGCTACGTTGCACCTCTGCTCACTATAGCAGCCACAGCAGTCACTGTTACCAACTTCATTTTGATTTTGCTGCACTGGTGCTCCATATAACCTACTAAGTATTTTGCGTTGCCATGTTGCAAATCTGGAGTGCAGAAAAAATTTTCCCGCACTAGAGCGGAAAAGTGATTCTTTGCGTTCTGTAATCAGTGCAGCAATGGCCACTTTTCAACGTAACTGTAGGAAAAAAATTGAAGCTATCACTGGTCTCACTGTTATGTTTTCACGTGATCTAATGGGTCCTGGAACATTAGATCTTCGTTTTTTTGTACTACCTGTTTTTCTAAATGTAGTAATTTACAAAACAATCTATTTCCGGCCTGGACCATGGGCCAACGGGCTAAATTGAACCGATTCCGAAAGGCGCGCTGCGCTGCAACTACTGAACAGCCACTCGAAAAGTAGGCCTAAGCGGCCAACGCATGCTCCTCGCTGTTCCAACGCTCAATGGCGACTAGACTTTGCAAGAAAAAACTTTAAAATCAACACTCTCGAGTGTGACTATTAGCAGTCCGCTATATCACTAACTTACTGAAGCATTTAAAAAAGGAAATTATGATGCCGCACTCTATTAAGTCTGTCATTCTAAATCATTTTATTGACCGAGCGAAGTGAGGTCTAAGATTCAAGTCGACGGTTTGGCATTTCTCTTAATGTTTAAATGTTTATATGTTGCGCATTTACGGCGAAACGAAGTAATAGATTTTCATGAAATATGACAGGTATGTTCCTTTTTAAATTGCGCGTCGACGTGTGTACAAGGTTTTTGGAAACTTTGCATTTCAAGGATAATATAAAAGGAAAAACGAGCCTCCTTCATACGCCAATATTAGAGTAAAAATCAGACTATAGAATATTATTCATCATAATTCAGCTGACAAGTGACTTACACAGATGTGTGGAGAAGCCAGTTTATTGCAGTATTTCCATAAGGTCTATAGTTTCAATCAGGTACTTGTGGATGAGAATACTGCGTGAGGTCTACTGTTCACAGAAATACTAGTTAGTACTTTAAGCAATGTTCCTATAGTGCGGTCCACGTTATAATGGCAGTGGATAAAGATAAAAGAATAGCGATGCCGATTCTCTGTATTAATTATATTTCTACACTGTCAATAACATACTTGGTATCGTTGTGGACCTGGAAAAGTATAGTACCACCGGCTTTGTCGAATGATAGACAAGGATAGCAAAATCAAAGTTAATCAAATACTGTCATTATAACGTGGACCTTACTATAGCTATAAAACATCAATAATTTAGATCTCTTCCTCTGTGATGATACCATTTTACTAATTGCTTAGAAGTCCAAGCGGTGTTACCAAATGAGGTTTTCTCATTAGTTTCACTCTGCTCTCTCTTCATATGGAGACTTGAGGCATTTGTCTGAGAGGATGTGAAGATTCTAGTTTGTGATGATGCGATGGGCCTTGAACGACCATGCAAACAATTTTTGAAGAAAATATTAACAACATTCATTATTATTTCAATTTTCAGTCTTCTGGAAAAAGAAAAATTTTTGAACATTGATGATTATTATTTCCGGTCAAAGTTGAGTATGCTATTACATTTTGACTAGCGGAACTAGAATAATGGTATTTATAGTTGTGTTTTATGTGCTTATTTCCCGGTGATGATGAATTTTCACCAAATTCTAAGAAGTTTGAGCGGTGTTTCCAAATGAGGTTCTCTCATTAGATTCACTCAGCTTTTTCTTCATATATGAAGACATGAGGCATTTGTCTGAGGGGATTTTCAAATTGAATTAGTGAAAACAGAAATATAAGTTGTAAGCCACTTTTAAAAGTGGTTGACACTTCTATTAGTAATTAGGCTATTATTAAACAAAAATACTAATAATTAAATGCTGTAAATTACCCCAAAAGGCTTTTGCTACTGCAAATATTGACAAACAGGGTTAATAGCTAGATGGAAATTTGATGAGAGTCACTATCCAAAAATTATTCGCTAGTCCGGGAATGACTATCCAATCCTGACCTGACTAGCAATTAGGAGGTACCGGGTTCGATTCCCGGGCTGGTGAATAATTTTTGGATAGTAGCTCTCACCGAATTTCCATCTAGCTGTTAACCCTGTTGTCAATATTTGCAGCAGCAGAAGTCTTCTGGATAATTTACAGCATTTAGTTAAGATTTTTGTTTAATAATTATTATTATTCTTTAATATAGGCATTATTGAATAAATTTAATTTATTTCCATCTGTAGACTTCTATTAGTGTTTTAATTATGTTCCAATACCACAACACTACTGTAATATTGAATTTATTCAATCAATATCTGATATGAATTTTATTTTCTTTGTAATATCATTAAATTCCAAAGTTTTCAACCGGAAATTGTGTCGAATTATATGAAAAATAATGTAACTTTACTTCGTAATATGATTTCAGCAAAATTGTGTAGAAAATTGCTCGACGTTTTTGTATTGTATTTTCTCCTGTTTGTTGCTCGAATGAATCAAGTGTTTGTGCAAATGAACAAAAATGTTTCTTTTCAATTGCAGGAGTGAAAGTGAACAAGGTAGTGAAGAGACGACGGCAGAATGCCCGCCTGCGAAGGCTTCTGGTGCCGAAGAATGCGTTGATGGCCATCAATGAAATCTGTCCCGGACCCAAGTTTACTGTGCAGGAGCACACCAACGCCGTCAATCAAGTGATCTACTCTGTCAGGCTTGAGGTGAGTGTGCAGTGCAGTGCAGCTCATTGTGTGTTCAATAGTTGAGTTTTATTAATCACTTGAAGTATCCGCTTTGAAAAGGTAGATGGATACATTCGATCATTTCCACCGTAAACACACAAATTGAATGATGAAAACAGTATTTTAATAGTAAACTGAAGAAGTTATAACCTTAATTAATGAAAGAAATCATTGTATAGAAGGAAACTTGAATATTACGTTATTGTAAAATTTGAATTTGGAAATTTTACAATAAATCTGAACTTTATATTATAATCAAGAATTATTGAACAATATTATAGCATCTATCCGTCTAGCATATGACATAGGATTGAGGATGGATTTAGGATATCATATTATAGAATACTAGCAGGTAACCCGTGCTTCGCAAGGGTCTATTTTAAAACTTGACGTAATGAAATCCAGAAGAATTGAAAATAGGCTTATAAGAATTCTCGGTTGATTAAGAATTTATGAGCAGCATTTCAAGTAAATTAGTCCAGTAGTTCAGACGTGATGATGCGTCAAACATTATTTCCCTATCCTCTACACGTGTGTATACGTCTTTAAGCCAGTTCTTTCCTCTATTATAGTATAGAAGATAATAGATAGATGGATACCTCACAACAACTGAAAGCATGACAAATAATTGAAAACTTGATGTAATCAAATATTGAAGAATTTAAAATAGGTTTATAAACCATCCTCGGTTAAGCAAGAATCTATATTATGCAAAATTTCAAGTTAATCAGTCCAGTAGTTCAGACGTGATGATGCGTCAAACATAATTTTTCCTATACTACTTGACACCTGTATACGTGTATAATCCAGTTCTTTAATATAATACACATTTTTAATTCCGACCATATGATTTGGTGATTTTTTTATGAAATCGTATGTACTATTAATAAAGTTTGAACATTAATTCTGAAAAATCTAGAAGGAAAATTGAAATTTGGGCTTCCAGGTGCACGAGATTGATATTTTTAGAATCTATGTTCAAAATTAGGAGATCTAAATCATTCCCGTTTTTCCGGTATGCAATCCACAAGTTGACATGTTTTTATGCGAACAAACGAACACACGAACAAACACAACCCTACTCTCTCTTATTATATAATTTACTAGCCGTCAGGCTCGCTTCGCTCGCCATATCCGTCTAGCCAGGGGGCTCTGCCCCCTGGACCCCCGACTGGATCGTCCAAGAATGAGATCAGCAGCATTTTTATCATATGTTAGGACAATCCAGTCGGGGTCCAGACTAAACGGCTGGCTAAACGGATATGGCGAGAGAAGCGAGCCTGACTGCTAGTAACATAATATTCTCAGGATTGAAGTAGCAGTGCCCAATCAATTTTTCCGCGATAAATGCATTCAAATCTTCAACTTGGTGCCAACCTAACAAAGTCAACTCAACTTAATGCCAACCTGACAAAACTGTTAATTTAGTTGCCAGTTAACAACTGTTTCGAAGAGGTACTCTATCTAGATTATAATTCTATAGTAACATATGATATGGAAATTTCAATTATAATAATTAAGAGATTGAGAGAAGAATATACATGCTAAAAGACAAACTTTAAACCCTTAAAAACAACCCTTAGAGTTAAAATATTGCCAAAAGATTTCTTAGTGCGCCTCTAAAGGGCCAACTGAACATACCTACCAAATTTGAACGTTTTTGGTCCGGTAGATTTTTAGTTCTGCGAGTGAGTGAGTCAGTCAGTCAGTCAGTCAGTCAGTCAGTGAGTGAGTGCCATTTCGCTTTTATATATATAGATATAGAATTGATTACAACGAATTTGTATAATTTATATTATACTATGTACAAATTAATCTCAAATGAATATAACTTAATTTCTTAAATCAGTGTCTTACTAATCGAGTAATTCAGTAGTTTCAATCCATCACCGGCGGTCAAATTCATTATTAATGTCTTAATAAAACGAAGTAAATTTATTGATAAAATAACAGAAGAATATTTTATAAAATTGAAATAATTTCCTAATTTTATGAATATATTCATGGAAACGGCATTACTTCAAAATGCATACAAATTGATCCAGGACATCACTAACGGTGTCGAAAGTATTGACAATAGCCTTTTTTGAATGATTGGAAATAATTCAACATAAAATAATCCGCATTGAAAGCCTGATGTTTACAATTGCGTTTAATTTATATGAACTTGTAATATCGTAAATTTTTGTTGAATTATTGAACTAAATTTTTTTTGAACTTGTAATATAGTAAATTTTTGTTGAATATGAATTACATTTAAAAAATTTTTAGAGGTAATTACACATAAATTATAGTATATAGGATATTATGCCAAGATGCTTAGCTTTATACTTTATTCAGCACTATTATTTATTGATGTCTTTTCCAGTATTGAAATTGAGTTACTTGAGTATTTATGACTATTACCATAGCCACTTCTAGTACAAGGCCCCGGCGTACGATATTGCAACGTCGCAGTTGTAGGCCTAGAATCTAATACATGATTGGTGAAAAAGATTTTAAAAAATACCAGCTGATCTTTTTCACCAATGTGTATTAGATCATAGCCACCTCTAATACAAGGCCCCGGCCTACGATATTGCAACATCGCAGCGTAGGCCTAGAATCTAATACATGTTTGGTGAAAAAGATTTTAAAAAATACCAGCTGATCTTTTTCACCAATCATGTATTAGATTCTAGGCCTACACTGTGACGTTGCAATATCGTAGGCCGCGGCCTTGTACAAGGTGAGGCATAATAACAAGCGATTTTAAAAATACTGTTAAATAAAATCCCTTTGTTAAAAAATTATTTTTATTCCACAATATTAAAAAACATGAAAAAGCATTTTCTGCAACAGTAAAATGTCAGTTATTTCTTGAAAATCTTACTCCAGTAAGATGGCGTCCGTTTAAACGTACACATTCCTCCAGCCGGACCTTGAAGTGACTCATCACATTTCGTAGCATTGCCAGTGGGATTTGACCAACTTCCTGCCGGATCCGCTCTTTCAGGGTTTCAATTGTTCTAGGAGGATTACCTTGGTAAACCTTACTTTTCAGATAACCCCACAAGAAACAAGATCAAAAATCTGTTGTGGTACACTCACACAACTTTCCTTGCTCATTGAACTATAAGCCTCATTCTTAAACGAGAATGATTTAGGGGAATAACATAATGACGATTGGCGGCAACATATTTGAAACTACGATCAGACTTCTGTATATGTGTATAGTTGTTTTCAGAGTACTTTTTCCTTTGTGTAAATTGTGAAATTCGATATTTTTTAAAAGTCGTCAAAACAGCTGTTCTACAGATGAAATATCTCGACTATGTGTTCTTTTTATGAACTGCTCTACCTACCTACCTCATGAACGAGATGGAGGCTACAAAGTCCATTTCTCAAGGATGGGGTGGACCCCCCATCAGTTTCTCAGAAAGGAGACTCATTCCAGTTAATAGAGCCGATAAATTACTATACAGGGTATGAATTTGAAAAAAATCGGTCAAGTCATTTTTGAGAAAATCGTGAAACACATGTTTTTTTAGTGATTATCCGCCATTTTTCTCAATAATATTACGGAGCTCCTGAAATTTTCCCAGAAATGAGACTCATGTCAGTTGATAGGGCTCATAAATAGCTATCCATGGTATAAATTTGAAGAAAATCGTTAAAGCCGTTTCCGAGAAAACCGTAAAAAACATGGTTTTTTAGTGATTATCCGCCATTTTTCTCAATAATATTACGGAGCTCCTGAAATTTTCCCAGAAATGGGACTCATGTCAGTTGATAGAGCTTATGAATAGCTATCCATGGTATGAATTTTAAGAAAATCGTTCGAGCCGTTTTCGAGAAAACCGTGAAAACATGTTTTTTTAGTGATTATCCGCCATTTTTTCCGCCATCTTGAATTGAATTTTATTGAATTTCTTATTGTCGGATCCTTATGGTATAAGGACCTTAAGTTTAAAATTCCAAGTCAATTGGTTAATTAGGAATGGAGTTATCGTGTTCACAGACATACACACACACACACACACACACAACACACACACACACACACACATATACACACACACATATACACACACACACACACACACACACACACACACACAGACCAATACCCAAAAATCATGTTTTTGGACTCAGGGGACCTTGAAACGTATAGAAAACTCGAAATTGGGGTACCTTAATTTTTTTTGGAAAGCAATACTTTCCTTACCTATGGTAATAGGGCAAGGAAAGTAAAAATCACATGCTGTGAGGTCAGGTGAACGAGAGGGCCATGCAATATCTCCATTTCGGGAGATCACACGATTTGGAAACAACTGATTGACAATATGCATGCTTACTCGAGCAGTGTGGGATGTTGCTCCGTCTTGCTGGAAAAACATTTCATCGTTCACTTCGTACTGTCCAAGTTGTGGAGTAAAAAAGTTGTCCAACATCTCTGCGTATCTCTGCGGAGTCACTGTCACCGCATTGCCTTGGCCATAAAGAAGTATGGCCCTATGATCCCTAATGAAGACATGGCGCACCACACGGTTACTTTTTTGGAATGCAATGGCTGCTGATGCAGTTCTCTAGGGTTAACATCACTCCAAAATCGAAAGTTTTGCTTGTTAACATAACCTGAGAGATGGAAGTGCGCTTCATCACTCATCCACAAACGGTTTACAATGTCCTCGTCTTCATTAATCAAATCCAAAAATTCTAAGCTGAATCTGCTTCTGCTTACAAAATCCGTTTCCTTTAGGGCCTGAACCATTTGGATTTTGTACGGGTGGAAGTGCAAATCTTGGTGTAAAATTCGTCTTACCGTTCGGTTTGAAATCCCAAGTGTAACGCTGTGTCGGCGAGCTGAGCGACGAGGGCTTCTGTCAATGGCGACTCTTACACGTTCAACGTTTTCAGGTGTGCGCACCGTTTTCGGTCTTCCTGTTTTCTTCCTTGTCGTTGACGCAGTCTCTTCAAAGTTCTTAACCCAATTTTTAATCGCACAGGCAGATGGCACCGGCTGATTCCGATTAATGTTGAAATGGTTGCGGAATGCACGACGTGCTAACTGGTATGAACTACCGTTTTGATAAAAGGCTTTGACAGCGTACGCACGATGCTGTGGGGTCCAGCGCTCCATTCTGACTAAATGCTATTTCGCGCCAAATGTAACTGATGCTATCCCCTCCACCTCCCTCCAACGCAGCTTGGTTCGCGCGCTTTTTAAAATCGCTAATTATTATGCCTCACCTTGTATTAGAGGTGGCTATGCTATTACTGTATATTTATTGAACTATCTCACGTTTGAAATATTTATTTTTATACTATCACTCTTGACAGTATTGAGGAATGTTCTATTTATTGAACTATCTCACGTTGTGAAGCATTTCTTATCATACTTGAAATATAGTTTAACGATTGTTTGTTTAGATTGATGGCAAAGTGCATTCGGGCCAATCAATCAACAAGACCCACGCCAAACAGATGGCCTGCGAGAATGCCTTGAAGGACATCCTCGTCACAAGGATGCAGGCTCAGACGCTAGCACCCGCCGGTGACCTTGTCAGTAAGTGAATTGTATCATAATCATTTGCTTTTAATCAAGTTACATTTACTCTTGCTAACTTACCGTAATGGTATGTCATTTCCATTTATGTTAATGAATAGTTTACTGAGGCACAGTATACATACAGTATGGAAACTTGGCTAGTACCCTGAAGCCAAAATCCGCCATTGAATTGAATTGAAAATTTCTTTATCCATCAAAATGCACAAAATACATCTGAACAGTGTCAAATTACAAAAAGAATTATTAATATCGTCACAAAATCATCCTTTACACATACAGAAGTCAAAAATTCTGATAAAAAACAAGATTCTAAAATCTTACAGTCAAATTGACATACTCCTGCAAAGAGTATAGAGATAGTCCCACCAAATATTCCTTTATTTTTTTGTAGGTATTCAACCTCCTCTATTTCTTTCAACTCTCTAGGAAGTATATTGAAAAATTTTCTCCCCATAAAAAGTGTTTTTTTCTTAAAGAAATCCAATCTATGCCTCTCCTCGATCCTTCCAAATCTGGTGTTGTAGCCATGTGTTTCGTTTCTTGATCCTGTTGACGAGCATTTTTTAAAGTACATGACTACGTCAAAAATATATTGCCCATAGATTGTTAAGATTCCAAACTGTGGAAAAACAGTTTCCATCTTGTTAGGAAGCGCCGCATTCTAATAGTATTGATGGTAGGTTCGGATCACTTTAATGATCCGGATCAATTGATCTCATTCACTGCCACGAGCCAATCGGAAGGCTAGCAGGTAATTTGTGCTCCACAAATTTATTAACTCATCTAAGTAAAAGCTTGAAAAACTGAAAACTTGACGAAATTTTAAAGAATTGAAAATAGGCCTAAGTCTAACAATCCTCGGTAAATTAAGAATAATTTGTATATTTTGGAGTTTGTCACCTATAAATTTGGAAGAAAAATAGCACAAGGACTACCTTATTATTTTATCTTTCAATGTTATTACTTTAGTGTTATTTGCATTGTAAATAAATAATAAAATAAATAAATATACAAAATTTCAAGCTAAGCAGTTGAGTAGTTCAGACGTGATGATTAATCATTCGTGAATTTCCTAAAACCATCCTCGGTAAATTAAGAATAATAATATATATGCAAAATTACAAGTTAATCACTTGAGCAGTTTAGACGTGATGATGAAAGTCATTCGTGAATTTCCTAACCTCCAAATGTATATGCCGATTCTCTACTTTATTATATTATAGACTAGCAGGTAACCCGTGCTCCGCAAAGGTCTATTTTACAACTTAACAAACTGAAAACCTGACGTAATGAAATCTTGAAGAATTGAAAATAGGCCTTATCTCCAATCATACCTATCATCTAATTTCCCTTTTAAAAGAAATGTTCAGCTGTTTCTATACAACAACTGGAAGCAAGACAAATATTGAAAACTTGACAAACTGAAAACTCTTGACGTAATGAAATTTTGAAAAATTGAAAATAGGACTATAACCATCCTTGGTTAGTTAAGAATCTATATGAAAAATTTCAAGTGAATCAGTCCAGTAGTTGAGACTTGATGATGCGTCAAACATACTTTTTCTATCCCGTACGTGTACAAGCACTTTACTACTTTCACTACTTTATTATAGTATAGGTTAATCAGGTTTTATAAGAATGTGCTAGAAACCGGGTCTATGATTGATAGTTGTTGATTTATGTAGTGAGAATAGTTTCAAATGTTGACTATCTCTTGTTTTTCTAAACAGAAATATGAGTTCCATCACAATACATGGAAGTATTATTGTGGTATCATGTATGTTCTAAGTTACATTTTGTAACCCCCTGTATCATGCTGATGTAGCACTGCATGATTATTACTAGCTATTATAGTTTAGTCGCTTTTTCAAGTCAGTCTGCTACGAGAGCTCGTAGAGCGCTCATCGCCTATAATTCTTCATTAGATTATTAGTATGTTGAAATGAATAATTATTTTAAAAAAAGCAGGTTGGTTATTCTAGCTCGTTAACTGGAACCTAAGTGATCAATTTCTTGTCCTCTGTGATGATAAATTTTCACCAATTTCTAAGAAGTTTGAGCGGTGTTTCCAAATGAGGTTCTCTCATTAGATTCACTCAGCTTTTTCTTCATAATGAAGACATGAGGCATTTGTCTGAGAGGCTAGAAATTAAATGATTAAGCAAACGATAAGTTCGATTATTTCATTCATTTATTGTATAAAATACTATAATCATAATACAATATGACATTGGAGGGAAAAATAGGCTGAGCCTGTATTATTTCTCTCCAAAAATTTTGATAAAATGTTAATGTTGTCCAAAAGATAAGGTTATGTAATCTCACACTGCTTCGTCACTTGATTTTCGGTCCAGGAATGATGATTTAAAATTTTTAATTTTGAAGGTTGATTTTATATTCTAAATGAATCACATAATTTATCACAATAAATTAAAAACTTGAGAAATATTGCACTTATTTAAAAAATTTGAATACAGAATCAAAAACCTATTGAATTTCTTCCTATTGAATGGTCTTATTTATAATGCCAGTAAATTATATTGAAAGTGCTATCACATTCTGCGAAATGTGGTCTGAATTGATAGTGCTACCAATTCTCTGAAGACTCGATTAGTAACTAGTAATGATTTATCATCTGTTCCTCTGTGATGAAGACTATCATACCAAGTTCTAAGAAGTTGAAGCGGTGTTTCCAAATGAGGTTTTCTCATTAGTTTCACTCTGCTTTCTCTTCATATGAAGACCTGAGGCATTTGTCTGAGAGGTTGAAGATAAAATGATCAATTACAGTATTGATTCAATGGGGGACATACATCAAGATCTCAGTTCAGTTGATCAGCCCAGTTAGGAAACTTCAGTACGTCATGTTTTCAATTTGTCAAACTTGACCTGTCGTCAAACCTGACCTTTGACAAATCAGACTTATGTCTCGCTTAGTTCATTACATTTGTATAATTCGTTTTGTATGATTGTAGGGCACTCTACCGCTACTCAAATCATACGACCCCAGCCACTAGTACGTGTAGTTTGCAGCTTCCGACTTGATTTATTCAAAATTGTATAATTATATGCTTATTCTCATCAAATTATAGTTTATTACAGTTTTTATTTAATTTAGATTTTATTTAATATTTAGTATTATTACAGTTTTAAATTCTATAAAACGCGAAATTTTACTACTTTTTTAACAACATGTTCTCGTTCATATTCACGCTATTCCATTTCAGATCCTAACCTCACTTTTTGAACATCTAGGATACTCAAGTCTTATGTTTCTTGGCAACCAGCTTGTCGAGTCGCCAAGAGACGTGCAGATGTTCAAAAAGTGAGGTTATGGTTTGAAGTGAAACAGCGTGAATATGAACGAGAACATGTTGTTAAAAAAGTAGTAAAATTTATCATTTCATAGCATTAAAAGAATGATGAACATAAACTTTCAATTGCACAATTTTATTGTAAATTTCATCTCAAATTTATGCCATTAAAATGAGTCTTCATTTACTCAATTTTAAATAAGTCAAGTTGAAAGGTCTGGAAAACTGGTACTCGAACGACTAGAGTTGTAGGATTTAAGTACAATTTTAAATAAGTCAAGTTGAAAGGTCTGGAAAACTGGTACTCGCACGACTAGAGTTGTAGGATTTAAGTCGTGGTAGTGTGAGTAACTAGCTGTATTATTGGATGATGGCCTTGAGGTATAAATATATACAGAGTGGGTGAACAGTCCGAGAATGACTTGATGGTCCATATGAATAAAACTAGAGCAAATGCTCATGAGCAAGAGCATGGAGCATAATGTTTTGCTCATGAGCAAAAGGTAGAAACAAAAGCATTTGCTTATTTTTATATGAATAAGCTTTACCTTATGCTCCTGAACTCTGGAGCAAATGCTCACGTATTTTAAAGATTTTTCATCAGCTGATTCGCTTTTGTAGCCTTAATTTGTTTTTATAGCTCACGGAAGCGCTAAATATGCAAGTAGGGGGCACCGCTTGTGTTTGCGTCGTCTGCTCTGTTTTCTATTTATGAATAGAGTTTTAGGTTAGTTGAGTTTAGAATTTTGAAATAATAGCGTGAAAAAATGTCATCTCTATAATAATCTTCAGCATATTCTTATAATATCAATAGCCTTCTTCTAATCGTCTACACTCTCATCTCCTTAAATGCCTATTTCCTATTTTGTGACAAAGCTATCTTTTGTATTTATTCTTTTGTAGGGATAATGGTGATATATATCATGGTTCAATCTAAAAAGAGTTATAGTTCTCAACTATTGGTTGTTATCGTGTCTGGTATATAGTTTCCTCTTCCTCATACGAATTAGTTGAGCCATTTTACTATGAGCAAAAGGTGATAAGCTGCTCTAGACTAGACTCACCTTTTTTAAGCATTTGCTTCAAAAGTTGAGCAAATGCTCAAACTATTTTTTTGATGAGCATGAGCAAAAGGCTTTGCTCACGTTTATTCATAGAAAATGAAGCAAATGCCCCATATTTTAGAAGTATAAGCAAATGCTCCACATTTTAGGAGTATAAGCAAATGCTCAACTTTATTCATATGGCCCAGTATCTCATACACAATAGTAATTCGACGATGGGTGTTATTGGGGATCTTACTAAAATTGAAAATACTACTTTACTATGACTTATGCCGTTCTCAGACTTTTCACCCACCCTGTATAAATGCATATGCACTCATAGGCCAACAAAAAAATTAGAAACATTCAAAGATTCATAGGACAAATTCTTTGTCCTATGTAGCCTATGTAGTCTGGAGGTTAAACAGTGATATGAGGTTAGGTTAGATATTTAAAGAGTGTACAAAAACGAGTACTAAGAACAAATGTGTGTTGTCTGTCATTGTAGAAGAAGAAGAAAGCGCTTCTGTGGCGGGAGACAAGGACGAGACGATGAGCACCGACGGCTCGACGCGGGGGGGTTCCGACCCCCGCCACCTGGAGGACGACATGCCCTGGGGATGCCTGGCGTCGTTTGCACTGCACAAGCTGTTCTCAGAGTGGCAGAACCAGGGCGTCGAGATTCCGTTCAACAAGCCGATGATGAGCTTGCGCATGAGGCGGCCGGGTCCTCCCCCCATGGGTGGCCCCCCCGTACCTCCCGGCCCATCTCCCAATCAGGTAAGAATCACATACGATCACAACCAATAGTTGAGAACTATAAAACTCTTTTTAGATTCAACCATGATATGTATCACCATTATCCCTACAAAAGAATAAATACAAAAAATACCTATCCGATATAATTATAGCCATCACAGAATAGGAAATAGGTATTTAAGAAGATGAAAGTGTAGTCGATTATAAAAAATTCAAATTCAAATTTTATTTATTCAAACTCACAATATTACAATCAGAATCAATAAGAAAAACAAAAACACACAGCTCAGTAAGATAAAAAATAATAATGAAGATTAATAAAATAAATACTGGTATTTATAGATAAATTTGTGAATTGGAATAAAGAAGGCTATTGAGATTATAAGATTATGCTGAAGAATTCACGCTATTATTTCAAAATTCAGAACTCAACTAACCTGAAACTCAATTCAGATATAGAGAACAGAGCAGGCGACCAAACAAGCGGTGTCTATACTTGCAAATTTAGCGCTCAAGTGATTAGCACATTCTAGCCTTTCACTATAAAACAAAGTGAGGCCACAAAGGTGAATCAGCTGATGAAAAATCTTGAAAATACGTGAGCATTTGCTCCAGAGTTCAGGAGTATAAGGTTAAGCTTATATAAAAATAAGCAAATGCTTATGCTTCCACCTAATGCTCATGAGAAAAACCTTATGCTCCATGCTCATGCTCATTAGCATATACGCTCTGTTTTTATTCATATGGCCCATTGAGTCAGTCCAAGATAATGGATTTTGATTACAACTTCAGTAGAAGCATAGAGAAACAATAGCGTAAGTAGATATCCCATGGTATAGGGCGTTTATGTCGCAACTTTTACTGTTATCCCAAGCCGATTACTGTCGATTATTGTCAATTTTTACTGTTCTGTTGGGGTGATAGTGTATGAACAATTTGAGAGACTACCAGCGTCACACAGCTGCATAGGAAACAACTACGTGAATTATCGGCTTGGGATAACAGTAAAATTGCGACATAAACGCCCTATACCATGGGATATCTACTTACGCTATTGTTTCTCTATGGTAGAAGGCTTTGAAACATAGAAGGGTGCTCTGAATTATTTTCAAGACAATGAGTTAGTTCAATACAATTAATTTTGGTTAGAACTTCACTAGAACGGTTTGAGACATTTAATCCAGGGTGCACTGGGTTATGCCTGATTTAGAACAATAACTTTCCGTGAACATAAGCCCAATTACACGATTAAATTTAACCGCGTATTAAAGACGTATTCTCATTGGTTTATTAGTTGACTCAATTATTCCGACTCGATTTCTAGGACAATTATTAAATCTGATTGCTCATTATCTAGTGGCAGAGTTAAAGGAAACTTGCGTCTATGATTTATGTATTATTTGATGTGTTTCTATGATTTATCATTCCATCTATGATTCATCAAGGATTTCTCTCTGATGGTTGTGTTTGAGAATTTGTAACGTGTAGGCTATTTCCCACCGCCGTATCTCTAAATCTCTAACTCAATCATATTGGCAAAACATTCATCACTCATGTCAACTATAACACTGATTTATAGTATCCACTGATGTCAACAGATAAGCCAGTTACATACACATCGATTTTTGGACGTAGTACTGATTTTGCCGTCCTCATAAATTTTATTAGATTAAACAGATGATGTTTGTCAAGTTCCGTTTAATCTGGTAGATTTTATGAGGACGGCAAAAATCGAACGTCCAAAAATCGATGTGTATGAACTGACTTGAGAGTCATTTCACACCTTTTGAAATCCATCTTTTGAAAGACCTAGCTAGCCGTCGTATCTCCTAATGTTAATGTATGCCAACGTTAGTAGACAGAAGGTTGATCACTCACAGGTGTGAGATTCAAAGTGGTGGGGGAACGCCAGCGTGACGTCACGCGTAGTAAAGAAGTGATGGAGTAACTACACTGAACATACAGTTTATTCATTGTAGCTTCAAATACATCGTCATTTAACACCCTTACAATTAAGATAGAACATTGAAATTCTCTGTACTTATAGCGAATGAGTCACCGATTCTAATGATGTAGTTTAATACACAAATTTCAAGTTCATTAAAATTGTATGAATAAAATAAAGTTGGAAGTTTTTCAAATTTCAAAGACGTGACATGAAAAAGTTAATAAGCTAGAAAATTCTTAATTTTTTGGGTAAGCAAGTTTTGTTAGCGAGGAAGTTCGAGATAGAATGACAAATTTAAAATTTCATTTGTTCTTTTTTCTCCGAGACAAAACTTGCCCTTACAATCAGAAAATATCATGTCTTTAATTCCCTTGAATTTTGTATTCACTTGCATGAATGTACAAACTGAATGTTTTTCTTCTTATTTCTTCGTTCCTCACTAGCAATTTTCAGTTTCTCGTTCATGTAACTAAGTCTAATAAAAGTTCTTGTCCGCGCAAATTTTCGTAAGATTCGATCATTCACTTCTGGGAATGTTTTTTTTCAAAATGTTCAGATATTGTCCAATAACTTGTTTTGTGTTCGAGACAGTATTTCCGTGAATTTTCATAAATATGTCATTCGCTTGTTGAATGATCCTTGAAAATTCATCAGTAGGACATGTTAAACCCCCTCTACTCAAGGCTTCAATCCAATTACTGTTCGAGTACATTGCTTCTTTGTACTGGAAATCAGTTTCTTTATGAATTACATATCCTGCAACATATTTCAGGGCTTCTTCTTCTTGTGTGTTCAACAATGTACCTTCATAATTTTCTTCGAAGCTGCAGCTTAAATCTTTGACATCATCGTATCTACTTTCTTCTTCTGCTTCTTGGGAAGGAATTTTTAGAAGCATTGTACTAGTCAGAAAATTTGACTCGCCTTCTTCTACATAGCTTCCAGTGGAAATAGAGGGAAGATTTGCTACAATATTCAAAATTTTTAATCTATTTTTGAATTCCACTGGTGTTGGATGAGAGTATTGGTTTCCAATCCCTCTTATTCTTGAGAAAAAATTCTCCAACACATCTTGATTCAGCTTATGGGTAAGGATGAATTCTAAACCATATGACTTCTGTAGATCATTGAAAAGTCCCTTCATAGATGATATTGTCATCAATATCCCTTTTTGGAATGGCATTAATGATTTTTTACTTCCCATCCTTATTTCAAAAATCAATCGTTCCATTCGATTTAATATGCATTCTTGCTTAGTCAACTCAACACCATATGCACTATGCCACGGTTTTCTTCGATCATTCACAAATCTAGAGCTCATCACATCGAAAAACTTATCAACCAATTCAAAAAAATCACTCCATTCAGGATTATATGGATGTTTCAATTTGAGGAGAGTTGCTGAATGGTGCGAAAATAATTGAACAGCCAAGCTGACCTTCTGTCTCATATTTCCATAAACTTCCAAATGTAAGTTCGTCAATTTTGGAGCTAGCTTCAGTTCATCTTCTTCTATGATGCTTTTGATATTCTCTTTCTCCCACAATTGACCTTTGGGAAAATTTATTCCATGATCAAGGAAGTTGTTCCTGAGCAATTTCAGAAGATGTGGCACATCATTAAATACCCAAATATGATTAGAGGTGATTGATGGGTGATTGAAGAATGATTTCGCAATTGTCACATTCAATGAATTCCATAGACTTTGGTTCCCTCCGCCCATGTCACTCACTACACCAACAACTTTGAAGTCCGATTTTTGCAGTTCAGAAATAACTTCAAAAAGAATATATTTTGTCATTTTTTGATCAAATGCATAATATATTATTTGCTTCCATTTCCTACATAGATCCCTAGCCATCACAACCTGAACTTTTGAGTGTGGTCCAAGAATTTGGTCTTCTCTTTGGTCATACACTACACGTGAATCTATACTCATCTCATCAAAGCTCAAGATAGTCAATTTCTCGATTGTCTCCATAGCTTTCGATTTTGCTGTCATAAATGTGAGAACTTCTTTTTAAAATCCTGGAAGACATTTAATATTCCTTGTCCACTTTGATAGAGTTGACAATCCTGGTAATGGTAAGTTCATTTTTAATCTTAGAAAGTTGTATGCTCTCCTAGATGAAGAACGAAGTGTTAATGCTGAAACAATATCACTTTCATTCCATTTCAGTCTTTTATTGCTCAGTAGCCTTGCAATTTGACCTTCGGTGAACACTTTTTTCAACACTTTTCTGGCATAACTTTCATTGTCCATCTTGAATACGTTCGTTTAATTTGAAAAATTTGTTGCTGCAAACTTACAATCTTCTTTTTCCTCGTAGCTGAGAGTTTTCTTACTTTGCTCACCTCCTGTTCTAGATTATTAACTCTAATCTGAAGCAACTGTAGCTGTCTTTGCAGTTCATTTTCCTTAATAACTGAATTCATATTATTGTCTACTGGTGACTCAGTATCAAAGTTAGTGTCTACTAACGTTGGCTCAGTATCACATTCCCCATTACAAACTGGTGCATCAACTTCACTGGATGAATGTAATATATCGTTTACCAACTGTTTGCGATGTCTAATGGCCACACGGATGTCACGACTGGAAGTTGTAGATAATGTATTCTCAAATTTCGGTAAGAAGAGCTTTAGAACAGCATCTTTTTTCAGTTTTTTCTTTCTTTGTTGTCCAGTTAATTCCGCTTGTAAATCTCTTTCATAATCATCATTTGAAAAATGAATTGAACATATGAATACATTATTCGCATTGAATTTGTCGAATCTTCTACAAGCTAAGATCCATTGTTTTCTTGTTAATGTATCCCTAGGAAACCTGTGATACATTAATGAGCTCCCAGTCTTTCTCGCATAATTTTTACAACTCTGAACTGCACAGCTAGCAGGCATTGCGGAAAAATAACTTAGAAAGTGGTCAAGAATAAACTAATTATCTACATAAAATATCAATTAAGGTGTTGTTTGATTTGTATCACAGTCATGATGATGCACACAAAAAGACTACAAACTAATATCTATAACATAAACTATAACTATATCTATAATAATCAACTAATAACGCACTGCAAACATCGCCTAACACTTCATTGTTCAAAACACTAATTTATTCGACTGTCAATCATAATAATATATACACCGATAATAAAACGAAAAAAATAATGAACCGATAAACTGATCCCGATAAATTTGCATTGAAGACATGCTGGAATCGAACACATGTTATACAATTTGTACTACAGCCTACGTCACAGCTGCAGTTCCCCCACTCCAATTGCATTTCAACTCCAATACATTAGGTGAGTGACCAACCTTCTGTCTACTAACTTTGAATGTATGCTACACCGGTCTAAAATGGACAGATTAACATTAAGACAGGTACATACTTATGCGCCACAAACAGGCGCTTCGATTTTCATCAGCTGATGTTATGCTTATTACTTCTGTATCCTAATGTTCCTGTACAAATGAAGCTCATCTGATGAAGAGTAAAATACGCGTGTTCGTTGCGCGTGAGTCTGTATGAAGCTATAAGGAGATACGTCGGCGCTACGTCTTTCAAAAGATGGATTTCAAAAAGTGTGAAATGACTCTCAAGTCAGTTCATACACATCGATTTTTGGACGTTCGATTTTTGCCGTCCTCATAAAATCTACCAGATTAAACGGAACTTGACAAACATCATCTGTTTAATCTAATAAAATTTATGAGGATGGCAAAAAATCAGTACTACGTCCAAAAATCGATGTGTATGTAACTGGCTTATCTGTTGACATCAGTGGATACTATAAATCAGTGTTATAGTTGACATGAGTGATGAATGTTTTGCCAATATGATCGAGTTAGAGATTTTCACACAATAGTGTACGAATGATAAGTTTTCTAAAATTTTCAATTTATTGGTTTCTTTGGTACATTAATTCATTCTATTCAGAGGAGTTTATTCATAAATTCAACATACATTACATTATATTACATATTTTTCAATATAACAATATTCAGGGTTTAGAAAATGATACCTCACTATATAATATATGTGTCGAGGTTATCATCAAATTAATACTAATTTTTGCCACAACAGGTAATACAAAAATTCCAAAAAATCTAAAACTATATCTATTACCCTAAGCATCACCTAGTACAAAGATACTAAACCGATGTACTATTTTCTACCTATAAATTACCTTATTTAAAAAGAATACTACTTAAATCTAAATCCTACTTACTATTAGTTCCTCACTACTTTGTATCCCAATACTAAATAACCAATGTCTAATTTTTCTTTTGAAGCTATTGAAATTTTCCTCTCCTTTGATTTGTAATGGTATCCTATTAGATATTTCCTACGTCAACCTTTACAATTTTCAAATAACTATTCCTGGACCGGAAATTGAGTGGCGAAGTAGTGTTGTGTGATTTCATAACCTAATATTAGACAACATTACCTTTTTATCAAAATTTGGGAGAGAAATGGTAGCCTACTGGTTCTTTCCTCCATGGTCATGATAGTTATATCATGATTTTAGTGTTTAGTACAATAAATAAATGATGGTGGTTTTGCAGAGTGGTGGCGCGTTGCAGGCGAACATTCATCCAATGAAGAAGATCCCCGATGACGCACACAAGAAACACCCGGTGCTGATGTTGAACCAACTGATACCCGGCCTGCAGTATCAGGAGCGCATGGACGGCCATCTGCCCAATGCCACCTTTGTCTTCTCCCTCTCAATCGAAGGCCAGCTCTTCACTGGATCTGGTTAGTAGAACCATAGATAAACAATAGCATAAGTAGATATGCCATGGTATAGGGCGTTTATGTCGCAACTTTTACTGTTATCTCAAGCCGATACTTCATGTAATTCTTTCCCGTGAAGCTGTGTGACGCTGGTAATCTCTCATATTGTGCCTTTCATATACTCTCACCCCAACAATATATTGGGAAGCTAATGAGTGTTTATTCTTGATTTTGTATTGAGATATTATTCTACTTCAATTTACGGCTTTTGAATTCTGGCTTTAGATGATTAGATTGACAAAATTAACTAAATCAGTATTGAATAATATTTAATAATATCTGATATTCTATAGTGAGGTCCACGGTATAATAACAGTGGAGAAAGATAGTAGAACAACGTTGCCGATCCTCTGTCTTGTCAATGCCTCCTGATACAGGTTTATTGATGTAATAATAATCAATATTATTATTAACTATCATTATAATTATTATATTATATAATAATTATTATTAATTATAATAATAATCAATTATATTTTATTGAGCGAGAAATTATATTTTTCAATAATTATTCCTTAATTGATTTTCATAATTAAGATGTAATATTTTGTTAAATTATTATTAATTCTACATTGTTAAAAGACGATCTGGCAGCAAAGCAAAGTGAGAAAGAGGTAGTTGAATGATAGACAAGGATAGCAATACCATTGCTAATCAAATACTGTCATTATAACGTGGATCTATACCGTGTCATATACCTAGAGCTAGCACTTGATTATACAACTGAATTTTAGTAATAGAACTAATGACCAGTTGTTTACGCTATTGTTTCTCTATGGTAGAACGTTGCTACTGTTAGTAAACGGGCGTTTACATTAGTCTAGTTTACTTCAATCTTAGAGAAAAGAGAGCATAAGAAAATATCGCATGGTATAAGTCGTTTATGTTATGTCGTTTACGAGAGCAAATTTTTCTGTCCGATTACGAGATTTGGCAGAAAGAGCTGAAAACTGGAAAATGAGCTGAAAATACGACGTTTTTGGGCCACCCTGTATCTAGCACAATGAAATTTTGCATGAAGAAATTGGTTCTGGACTTCTTATGTACCTAAATAATATATTAAGAAATCAGAACTACAATATAAATTGCAAGCACGCCCCCTTTTTTATGTCTATATTGACTGGACTATTGGTAATTTGAAGTTTTCTTTCTTTGAAACCATTTGTATGTTTTGCAGGCACCACCAAGAAAGAAGCCAAGAAGGAATGTGCCAAGGCAGCGCTGGTGAAATTTGGCATTCATTCAGAATACTAGTTCCTCCTCACAGTTCAACCAATATTATTATTCATAATATCAATGTATTAAAAATTGTATTGATTGTGTATTCATTATCTAAAGGAGAGGGATTCCGGTATGGATTCTTTCTATAATATTTCATGGGGAAGGTTCCCTTTTTTCTAAATCAGATCACATATTAGATCAGAAATAATATGAAACTTTATATTTTAGCACTAGAAATATGACACTTTCTAACCAACTGATAACAGTTGTTCATTTTTATTTATGCTGATCTATTCATAGCAGGAATCTATGTCTAGAACTACATTTTTGATGTATTTATAAAGTTTCATAAATATACTGACTAGAATAGACTATTGTGTTATAGCTAGACAATTTGCTGTAATTATTTTTAGTATTGTTTGATTTAGTTTACCTATATTATTTTAAGTTTTGTACGATTAGTAAAAGAAATAAAAGATAGTGTCCTATCAGTTATATATTGTTATATCAGTTATCATATATATTGTCCAGTATCATGATTTATCATTTCAACTTTTTTAAAGAAATCCTATTGATTTCATGGAACTCTGAAATTAGTTAATGATAATCTTTCACTAAAACTATTGCATTCCTTTTCATTTAAAATATGTGTTGTAATGCTAATTATTTGACAGATATGGTGCACTCATTGACTTCCAATTTAATTTAAACAAAAATGCTTTGAACTGCTAAAACTTCCTTATATTGAAACTTATTCACTATTAATCATTATAAAGATTACTAATGATAAGACATGAACAATTACATTTTATCAAATTTGGGTAGTATCTACCCAATTATCCATTAATATTACAGCTTTATCAAGAATATAAAATGTGAAATTTGATGAATGGACTTATAAGCAATCTATACTTATCAACAAGTGTACCGTACGGTCATTTTATCTGAATATAACTGTAATGACGTATAGCCTATATCTTGTATTTTACTCTCTAACCCTTTGAGTTGAACAAAAACCTGTTGCGTTTTAATCGTGATTAAATACCACGAGAACCAATCAGAGAAGAGAGAAGTCTTCTGATTGAGATTCAACCGCCTTTTGTGCAACCGGGCCTGAGTTCTCTATTGCCATTTTCATCCTTTTTCTTCTTAATACTTTTCCTACTCCGTCCTCTTCCTCTGTGTGTGTAGTTTTGCTGTTTGCAAAAATTTGTAAAAACTAGAAATCGCTGAAGCTTTGCATACTTATGCTCCTTGATGCGAGGAACACGGATCTGCGATTGGATTTGAAAAAAATGATACAGTTCAGGAGATATAGCCAGTTGAAAATTTGCAAATTTTGCTATGACACTTCTCAGGTCAAGCTCACCCTGTATTACAGCGAAACGTCTCATATTATAGCACGACATTTATATCTATCCATAGCGACATTTCTCAGATCTAATCTGATATACTTTTGGTTTTACTCAAAAAATTATCATCTTGAATTTTTAAGAACTCGAACGGATGATCAGATTTGATTGAATCTGGTACTAAATGATAGATCTTGAAGAGACAAACTCAAAAATTTGAATTTCCCGCTAATCATGAGAAATTTGAATTACCCGCTAATCATGAGAAAATTTGAATTTCCCGCTAATCATGAGAAATTTGAATTTCCCGCTCAAATAGTAGCTCATTTGCATATTAGAAATGACCAGATTTCTACCAGGGCATCAGAAATATGTAAGAAGTACACAAAGTAGATCAGTGTTGCGGGTTGCCTATGCTTGCATTGGAAGGCGTTGAAAAACCTGCTACCTCTTCAAGTTTTCTGACTCCCTGGTACAGAATTAAAACTAAAATACTACCAGGGCAACAGAAGAGATGTTAGAGGTACTGACTGATTTGAGCGGGAAATTCAAATTTCTCAGGATTTTTGTGACTACTGAGCTCATTTGTATTGGATGTGAATTAGAACAGCACAGCAGAAAAAAGCAACAGTTAACGGATTAATTTTTCATAATTCCAAAAATTAATTTTAAATCGCTAAAACTCTCAGCAATGATATATAATATTTGACGAGAGAAACAATATAATGTCATCACATTGGCGAAATTCCTTACCGTTCATTAGATATGGCCGTTTGAAAATTTGCAAATTTCATGTTTGAAGCCGCATAACTCATCCTGTATAGCTGGGAATGCCAAATTTGGCTCCGACATTTCTCAGTTAAAGCTTCATCTATGGTGCAAATTTCAGCCAAATCCGAGATACTTCTTTCTCTCACTGTTTGCACGATGGTTGTTTGTCCATGGATTTTGTCATTGATTTGTGAAAAATAAAAATCGCTCAAACTTCGTGATTTTATGGTCTTTGATGTGAGGAACACGAATCTGGAATCAGATTTTGAACATTCCTTACCGTTCAGGAGATATGACCATTTGAAAATGTCAAGTTTGCAGCTTCATTTTGCAAGCAGGGATCTCCAACCTTTTTCAAACAAGGGCCACATTGTTAATTCTTGGGAGGCTGAGGGCCAATAACAAGGATGTACGTGAATTTGACTTGGGACACATACGACAAGGGATTTGAGGGGTGTAAAATTATTATATTTCAATTAAAATAATATGAGGAGTTTTAAGTAGGTTTGATCAAAACACAGGAAACAAACAAATTCATATCATTCTTATACAAAGTCCAATTCATTGAGTTTAAAAAGGTCATAAGAAAACTTGACAATGCATGAATTTAGTAAGTTCAAGGTCAATAATGTGTATACATGTATTTTTTTCAAATCTGTTGCAATATAACTCTCGGCGGGCCGGATAAAATCTATCCGCGGGCCGGATGTGGCCCGCGGGTCGTAGGTTGGAGAGCCCTGCTATAGAGTGATAAACTCAGATTTCTCTCACTCAGCTACAAAGACGTAGTTCTAATCCAATATCAGCTTATTAGGTGGACGGACATAAATTAAGCAATTGAATAATCAACGAAAGAGGATATTGCAACGGAAATAAGCCCTTATAGTAGAGAAATAAGCTTTTAATTTTGATTTATAATGAAATTGAAATCACACGAAATCTATTTGTTCACATTTTATGAATACCATACAATAGTTTCTGTACTCAAAAAGGTGGTATTTGTACAAAGTATTATAATTTTACAATATAGATAATACACGTTTCACTAAATATCTAGAATACAGCAGAACACCACTTAGATGATAATATTCATTAAGCTTTATCTGGAGGAATAAATGTGGCTAGGCCCGCTATCAATACCCTTTCAGGAATGTTGCGTTATCGACAAATACACTTTTGCATAAAAATTAGATTTAAAATCACAAAAAATTACAGAAATTTGACAGATAAGTAGTATTTATTACTCAGTAACATAGACTAAAAATAGAACGTTTATTTCACTAGAGCAGAGGCTTTGAAGCCAAGACCGTATGATTTAATATTCAAATCTTTTTTTTTAACCCTTGGACTACCAACCTTCTTCACATACACGGAATACCAACTGGGGTAACTGGGTCACCCCAACAAGATTTCTGTTTTATATCTTTATTCTATATTTTTTCCATTAATTCATCTATGAAATGCATTACAAAAGCTTTTAATATAATTAAAAATAAATTTCTTTTGTTGAAAAATATGTTTTCAATCAAAAACTGACAGGACAAAAAAATTGGGCATTCTATCAAATAGATGTAGGGGAAATGTTGTAAAATAATTAAATTATGGCTATAGAGAAGCAATTTTTTCAAATTTAGATTTCAAGTGAACATTATGAATCAGGTTTGGCGAAAAAATGATAATTGGACATTAAATTTATATCTTATGCATTCCGATAATGGATGGAATATACCAAAAAATTGCATGACATGGAATACCAAGCGGGGTAATAGAGTTACCCCAAGGATAAATCTGCTAATAATTGAAAAAATAAGAGGAATGAAATGATTTTATGAGAAAAAACAACTAAAGTGATATGTTTTTAACAAGTACTCAAGGTTTCAATGAAATACAACAACATTATCTACAAAAAAATGGGGAAAATGTGGGTTGGGGTAGTCCAATTACCCCGCTTGGTAGTGGAAGGGTTAATAAAATATTCAAATATATTTTTAAAAATTAAATTTTAAATCTATTTAAAATTTGGGAGAATATCAGTTTTGGGCAGAGCCTGTTGCTCTCTCCTAGTCATTGCTAAATTATTTGTAATTGTATTCATAAATAAATATCATCCTACATGGGATCCACTTCACGAGCAAGTTGTAAAATATATAACCATTTTTTCATATATAATTCAATAAGGAATAAATACATGGAATTGGTTACAATTAATTATTGACACATGTTGACAATATTAGAATATAGATTGTTCACAAGAGTACAGTACCATCATTTACCAATTTTTTAGTGAGGTAAAAAAGATAAACTCAGATTACTGAGGCCTTAGAGATAAGACATGAGTCTGAAAGACATTATTATTATTATTATTATTATTATTATTATACACTGCATTGTCTACTCATTCTGCGGCTGTTCTAACATGACTGATCTGCTTTTGAGTAGCCTGGCTATAGATTGATTGTATTCTATTGCTTCAACAGTGTTATCAAAGAACACTTCATTTGACTAATTCTTCTAAATCGACATCCAAGTTCATTAATATATGAGTGCACTATCCATATATATAAAAGCGAAATGGCACTCACTGACTGACTTACTCACTCACTCACTCGCAGAACTAAAAATCTACCGGACCAAAAACGTTCAAATTTGGTAGGTATGTTCAGTTGGCCCTTTAGAGGCTCACTAAGAAATCTATTGGCGATATTTTAACTCTAAGGGTGGGTTTTAAGGGTTTAAAGTTCGAATTCTAGCATGTATATTCTTCTTATTCCAATATCTTAAAATTATAATTGAAATGTCCATACCATATGTTAATATAGAACTATAATCTAGAGAGAGTAGGCCTACCTCTTCGAAACAGTTCTGTGGGTAGATGACACAAGCTGATTTGTAAACTTTTCAGGAGAGCAATTTGAAAGTTTGGCATAGCTGCAAAAATTATCTATCATATTTTTTCTTACCCATTTTACACTAATATAATCAGCTGATCATTGACTATTCGAATATAAAATATAAAGGAATAAAACATTTATTTAAAATTGAGGATTGAATTTATTTAATTGAGGATTTTTGCTAGTGATGTCAGAGATATCATGTTTTGCCATCTGCCAAATGTTTCAAATCACAATGTAACAGTATAGGAAATATCTTAAAAATCGATTATTTAGAAATTTGAATATATTTTTCAACAATTAATTAATAGACTATTATTTACAAGTATTGATCAAGTTAAACAAACTTGAACTGTTTGCAAAGTTGTATGGGTTATGTAGTTCTCAATAGAGGTTATTGATTTTCAGATTTTATAATAGCCTACCAGTACATACACTTATCAAATTTTGCCATCTTTTGATAATTGGATTATAATACAAACCGGTAGAAGAGTGTTGAGATATATGTACTTATCAATATTTGTCAACGTAAGGTTTGGAAGAAAATGCTCTATCAGGCTTGAGCAAGGCCTATAACTCAGCTATTTAAAGATATACAACATATTTAGTTACTAGCAGGTAACCCGTACTTCGCAAGGGTCTTTCTTAAAACTTGACGTAATGAAATCTAGAAGAATTCAAAATAGGCCTATGTACAGTGAGTCAGTCATTCTATCAGGGCTCGAATAATTTTGAAATTTTAATTAAATAAAACTGGAAGAATATAATTTCTTTATCTAAATAACAACACCTTCATTGAAAGACCTGCATGCGTTTTCATATTGCCGATACAGCATTGATGAAACTGTAGACGTTTATTTAGCATTTGTCTCAAGAATTGTTCTAGCTGAAAATTTAATAATCCATGCCACGTGTAGGCCTAAACATTGCATCAGGAAAACGAAGTTTCAAAACTATGTTTTTCAGGTAGAAAGCAACATAGAAAGAGATGTACCTTTTTTAATTTCGACCATATGATTTGGCTCGCTTCGCTTGCCTGCATTTTTCATTTGAGCATTTTTATCATATGTTACGACGATCCAGTCGGGGGTACAGACTAAATGTCTGGCTAAACGGATATGGCGAGCGAAGCGAGCCTGACGACCAGTATTATATAGATACAGTAAGTGCTGAAGGCTGTTAATAAAATGGTTCATGCATAGACAAATAAAAATCATGATTCTTCATTCTTGAGATTTAAATATATTTATTTTGATTCTAGATAGGAATTAATTTTTCCAGTAATAATATTGTTTGGAGTACATGATCAAATATTTCAATGTATATATGTATATTATCATGGAAAATCACAAACAAAAAATGATTCCAATAATATAATAAATCAAATCAAATCAAATTGGTTTTTATTATCCATGATAACATGAAACAGCTGTTATATAGCTAAGGTGAACGTTATATTTTCGAGCTCAAAATTTAAGTGGTTTTATTCTCTATTTTGTGAATTTAACGTTTTTTTTTACAAAAGTTTTACTATCAATCTATCAAAATTTAAAATTGTTTGTTTTATTCTAATCTATACTCTCAGATTGTGATTTGGTGTAGAAAATTGAAATGGACATAACCTATGTATAATATTTGCACAATTTGAAACTGAATTAGGAAATTGAAAAAGTTTTGGGCAATAGCCTGTTTTCTCTTTCCCGATCATTTTATTGTTTGTGGTAATCTAATAAATAAATAAATAATTAACAGGGCACAAAAATTCAAATCACACAACAACGCTAAATATTATAACGCTACAATGATTCATAAGCATAGTTTTATTCAGAAGCAAAGTACTTGTGACTGTATTAGCACGATTCAGAACTGGGCTAATATACGGTAGCAAATATTACGAGAAGTACCTAATTCCTGATTCACCAAAACAAGTGCAGATCACCATGTACAACGGCCTGTGAACAACTGAACAATAGACAGTTGATAACTGTCTATTTTTCTATTTTATAAACAATCGAATTCATTTCTGGTCAATTATGAATTTAATAGAATCTACCGCGCAGGCGCCAGCAGGCGCCTAAACCCAAAAAATTATGATTCATATAAGCATAATTTTATTCAGAAGCAAAGTATTTGTGATTCTGCACGATTCAGAAAACATTCCAAAGAAGAAGAAGATCGTCAGTCGTTACAATATTGACCCTATTGGAAACCCCCCATCACAACAATGACAAGGACGCAGTCTGCGCAATCTCCCCCCCCCCCAACGTTACCACTCCTGGACAATGACAATGTACAGTGTCATACTGTACATTAGTTTTTGCATTTCACCTTTCTTCCAATTGAATACTTGTACCCTATTACTACTTCAAAGAAAGTAAATGTACCTAAATGAAAAAAAGTGAACAGAGAATTGACTTATCTTGGAAATCTTGCAGTATACTAAAAGTATTTTTTATTGCAGAAATTTTCGTTGAAGCATGAAAATTTTGATAAAGAAGATATTTATGAAGATATTCATTCATATTATCCAATAACTTACTTTTTCTCGAGAATTTAGGAATGATTGGTTGTTTTCTAATTACAGTATAAGAAAAAACATGTAAAACTTGATCTCTCCAAAACTAAATTTTTCCCGGGTAGTATCATGTAAAGTTCTTGGGTTGAATTTGAATTGCCATGCATGGCCCAACATGGATAATAAAGAATTCGATGAGAGAAGAATGAACCATGTCTCCAAAATAGCTGTACAAATAGAATATAGTACAGATTTCATGTGATATTGAAATGAAATGGGAATAAATAATAATATGGATGTCAAACTACTGTATAAGCATATAGAATAATAGAGCATATTATATGAATATAGTATATAACATAAAACACAATAGCGCAGACAAGAAGACGGGCAATATCTCATTGAACAAAAACAATCAATTGTTTCTACAACCGAAAACCAGTTTTCCGGTTCTCCGGTGTGAGTGTGTGTACTCACAATCATAGCAGTTGGGACTGTGTTAGTGAGTTCGACCACACTTTTTCGAAAGGCTAGTAGGGAATTGAAGCTTTCTCGATATAGAGTTCTTTGCAGGTACTTCGTTCTTGCGTGTTTCGGACGCTATTTTCCAACTGATAATCATGAAAATGGTACCAAATTGTTCAGAAAGACTTGGACATCTGGCGCCGTACCGCCAAATTTTGATATCACTTATCAATTTTTTCCTATTGAGCGTCAAACTTTGCCAAATTTTCTCCAAGTTCATCGAATTTTAAAGTCATTTTATAGTTGGAAAATTGGAATTTGGCGTTACGGCGCCAGATGTCCAAATCTTTCTGAACAATTTGGTACCATTTTCATGATTATCGGTTGGAAAATAGCGTCCGAAACACGCTAGAACGAAGTGCCTGTTTCAGCCCTTTTTCAGAATTATAACATTGCTCTTAAGGCTGTGCAAAGGCTAAAAATAAACTTTCTGCTAGTTATATTTTTCCAAGTTTTTCGATTTGTATATCATCAAGCTATCAAAATGAAAAAGTTTTCTCAGGAAAACATTCTTTTTCTGATCATTACTTTTTAGATATGAGGGCCTGAAGTTTGAATTTTTGGGACAGAACATTTCAAATTCGGTAAGAGATAAATCCATGAGATTTAGAAAATAGATTCTTCATGGTATTTTTGATCTAGTAAAACAAAAATTTTCTGAAAAAACAATTTTTGAAAAAGATATTCAATTTACCAAAAATAACTCAACTAAAAGTTATTTTTAGTAAATTGAATAACTATCTTAAAAATTGATATCTTCAGAAAAGTTTTGTTTTACTAGATCAACAATGCCATGAAGAATCTAACTTCTAAATCTCATGGATCTATATCTTACCGAATTTGAAATGTTCTGTCCCAAAAATATAATCTTTAGACGCTCATATCTTAAAAAGTAATGATAAGAAAAAAATTCCTGAGAAAACTTTTTCATTTTGATAGCTTGATGATATACAAATCAAAAAACTTTGAAAAATATCACGAGTAGAAAGTTTATTTTTAGCCTTTGCAAAGCCTTAAATAAAAAAGACTTAAAACTTGCGCTCGGCTAAAAACCGGTTTTTGCGCCGCAGATCAAAAATCGGTTTGCTGAGATCGGGATTAACCACGCTCGAGCGCAAAAGTTAGCCGACCGGCAATTATCGCAGGGAAAAACCGGCGGTCTAAAAATCGGTTTGCTGAGATCCAGTCTAGGCTAAAAATTAATCTCGGTGGATTGCTGAGTTCAAGCGTAGATCAACTCGAGTTTAAAAGATAATCTCGGTGGATTGCTGAGATCGGGATCAGGCTAAAATGAGATAATCTCAGGAGCAAAAATGATGATTTTAGACTCCAACTTAGATCTGCTAGGAGGCAGGTTTAAGTTCGGGATTAAGCTATTAACTCGCTATTCTTTTGGTTTTATTGAAAACAAATGTCAAATTGGGGTTCACCTTTGAATTCTGAATAATTTCATTACCCATAAAGTCATATTTAAAATGTTTTTCCATTAATGTTTAAAATATTATAACATAAGAAAGTGAAAATGAAAACACCTTCAAACAACAAGGAAATTCTTTACCTCTCACAAAAAGGGGATCCGGGGGGCCTCCCCCGGAAAATTTGAGGAAAATACCCTCAATTTGGTGTGATTTCAAGCAATTTCCACTTGAAAAACTACATCCTAATAATGAAGTTTCTTTGTTTAGTGGGCTGATCATTATTTAATTTTTATAGAAAATATTATAGGCCTATGTTATTTCAGTTCATATAACAAATAGAATGGAAATATAATTTCATTAGTCATTCAATTGTTTCAAAAAATAGTTTCAAAGCTATAGTCTACAAACCTATGATTTTCATGATTTTTACTAGAGTGAAAAAAAATTACTGTGGAGGGGATATATCCATGTTCCCAGATATTACTGGAGATTTGTATATCCTCCTGTCCCCGGTGGAAACTACTCTTTAATCATAACATAACAAGGACATTTTGTGGGTACCATACTAAAAAAAGGTGCTGGAGCATTGTTCAAGGGAACTACGTTTCAATCACATGAACTGGTTTAAATACATGATCTTTTCATATTCATGCATGAAATTGAATGAACAATTATCAATACTTGTTAAATTGAACTTTCAATTGCTAAAGATGGTGAAAACAAAACTGACTTAATTCAAAAAGATTTTTCTGAAGTATTCGCTATATGCAGTTCCATAGAGTAAAGATACTGTTTGAAAGATACCTATTTATTTGTCTCTGGCAGTACTAGCCCATTCACTGAGTAGCCCATAATTCTATTATCATTCTGATATTCTCTCAACACTCATATTATATTATATTTTTTGGTTTAAACAATGTCTGAAAATATATTAAATTGGAAGCCAATTCTTTTGACTCAATTTCTATCAGTGGTCGATTACCTTCTACGAATCTAGGCTACAAGTTAGTATCGATGCTATCTATAATTGGCTTGAACATAATATGGAACTGCAACTATATCAGTAATGAAGGAGAACTGTATTAAATACGTTGTAATTGTAAGAAAGTGTGAGATGATATCTATGTGGGGTTGATTGTTGCTAATTGGAGGCAGCTGCGTTTGCTTGCATCATCACGGGATGCAGAAATAGTCTGCATTGCATAATTGAACTATTAAGTTGAGTCCAGATGGTGATGAGCGACCCTTCGTTTGCGTGATCCTTTCTGTGGAATTGATTTTGTGAGTGGATGAAGTGAATAATGGATTACCTTGAATATTTGGATTATTACGAACCAATACCTCAAGTCGGCGAGTACGGTATCAGAATTTAAAACTGAAGAGAAGTGCTGATTGCTCTCAGATTTTTTGCTGATGGCAGTCCACATAGAGACTGGTGATTTATGTGAGTACTGCAGCATCATGTCGCATTATACATAGTGTTGCGGCAATAGCTAGTATTTGTTTAATAATTGAAAAATATTACATTAAATTCCTAGCTGGACAATACGCTAGAAAAAAAACTACATTTTTGAAATAAATGAAAATGAATTCCAAATGAACACCAAAAAGGTGAGGAGTTAGTTGTTCATGTGTTCACTGTAACAACATTCGAAAGAGTTAAGAAGATTATCTAATCACAGATAATCATTATAACGACGGTCAAGAGAGGATCAAGACTGAAATAGAGAGAGAATGGGAGTAAGTGGGGGAAAGAGAGAGAGAGAGAGAGAGAGAGAATGAGATTCATTGATTTTTTTTCTTCTTCAATATGCCCTAATAAAGGCATATTATGCCTGAGAGAGAGTGGGAGGGAGGGGAAGAAGAAAAAACAAGAACGAAACGAATGATGGGAGAGTGAGTGAGTGTGAGTGAGAGAGTGCAAAAGCAATACGCAAAGACAGCGTGTGAGAGCCAAAGTAGCATTCGAGATGGCTGTTGCCAACATTGCGACAATAATTCCCCGTGGATTCCTTCAGTTGCTCCTCGGTCTGGCTAAACTTGAGCGTCGGTCTGGCTAAACCCGCAGATCAAAGTTGCTCTCGACCAAGAGATGACCGACAGCTAAACTCGATCTCAGCAAACCGATTTTTTAGCCGAGACCAAAGTTGCGCTAGACCAACGTTGCGCCGGGGTTAGCCAGACCCGATCTCAGCAATCGCCCCTTAGAAATGTTAAAAAACGAAGTATCTATAGTTTCTAAGTATCAATAAATCTGTGGTTTTTTGACAATTTCTTAGTTTTTTTCATTTAATCAGTTCATATACATAATTGACATTTCATGTAGATAAAACAACAGAAAACAAATTTTATAGTTTTATTGTGAGTGAAGTGGTAAAAAAGTAAATTCGTATGGCTTTTGTTGGTGGGGAGTCCCTAGTGAAGTGGTATTTCTCCATCATGAATAAGCAAAAAGTTATGTTACCAACACTTTTTCATTATTAACATTAATATAATGATGGGTGTAAACAGCCACATCTTCAAGTGGCTTGTTCATAATAATAATGTTCATTTGCTCACAGTTTCCTCATTCTTTTGTTTATTCAGAGAGCAAATTAAAAATTGTGTCACCTTTGATTGTTTCTTTAGATAAAATTTGATTATATACCCCAGATTGAATTTGAAAGTTGAGAACCTATGGTCTCAAAGAGCCTTCAGCAACTGTGGATTAGTAGCGTAAATGCACTAGATCTCATCAAGAACTAAATATAGAACTAAATATTTGAACAAGCTAGTTGTAAACAATATAATTGAATGGTCTTAAAATTGAGTTGGTATTTATAAATAATTCTACAAACTTACATTTGGAATGATAAGTTGCTGATCCTTGGAATCATGCAAATCGCCAGAAGCAAATATCTAATAGCTCACAAATGGTCCATCCTCTGCTTAGAACTGCTATCCAGGCACCCCCTTGCACTAATATGCAGCCAATTACCCTGAAACAAAATACACGAGAGCATCAATAGTAAAGTTATTGCTGTATGACTTGACCTACTAGAATATTGAAGAATTTGAAATAGGCCTATAACCGTCCTCGGTAAATTGAGAATCCATATGCCAAATTTCAAGTTAATCAGTCCAGTAGTTCAGACGTGATGATTCGTCATTCGTGAATTTCCTATCCCACACGTGTATAAGCCAACTCTTCCTTTTTTATTTTTAAAAAACTTTAAAATAGTTCAACAACTAGTTTCGACCCTAACTTATTTTTTTATGTTTTATATTTTTTATATTATTTTATAAACCCTAACTTTCCCTTTATTATATTTAGTCCAGTCACCTTGGTGCTTGCAATTTATTTTGTAAATCTGATTTCTTAATATATTATTTGGATACATGAGAGATGTCCAGAACCAATTTTTTCTTACAAAATTTCCTTGTGCTAGATACAGAGTGGCCCAAAAACCTCGTATTTTTGGTTCATTTTCAAGTTTTCAGCTATTTTACAGATTTTACAATATTTGACAGATCCCTCCCTCTCCTCGTATTTTTGGTCCATTTTCCAGTTTTCAGCTATTTTGCAGATATTACAGATTTCACAATATTTGACAGATCACTCCCTCTCCTTGTCCCTTATTCCTTTGATCCCTTATTCCCTTGAACCCGCATTCCCTCCGTTACTCAATCCCTTAATCCCTTAGTCCCTTCATGTTGTTTGTTCATTATGCTTATTCGTGGTCAACAAACGATACGGTATGGCAACAGTGCGGTGATAGAAAAGTATAGAGCTATCTGCTTCGTTAATGAAAGACAAGAATAGCAAACCAATGTGATATGATAAACCATATGTTTTCGTTGTCATTGATTCATTCATAAATATCAAATGTTGTTGATCCGTTACTAGTAGAAAGTCATGTTCAATTTTATTTGATTAAAGCTCTACAAATGAAGAGTTTACTTATTTCAATTTAATCAAATAAAATGCCGACAAAGAAAAAGACAAAAACGATTGAAAACCGTAACTACGAAGAAGATAAGATGGAATCACATATTGACAAGTTTCTCAAGCCAAAGGAATTATCTATCGACCCAGATTCGCCTACGGCAGAGAGAGAGTGGAAACATTGGAAAAAGACGTTCGAAAATTTCTTAGAAGGAACGACAACCAAAGACAAAATGAAAATATTGGTAAACTTCTTATCACCTGCTTTATACGAAATTGTGGAAAGCTATACTTCATATGAAGAAACTATATCCATGTTGGAAGATATGTTCGTTAAACCAAAGAACGAAATTTATGCACGATACTGCCTTGCTAATGCAAAACAACAAATAGGTGAGTCCATTGATCACTACTATTCTGAACTAAAAAGATTAAGCTTATCATGTAACTTCACTAGAGTGTCAGCCGAAGAAAACAAAAACGAGCATATTAGAGATGCTCTTGTTTCAGGGTTATGTTCTATTGAAATTAAAGAGAAACTTTTTCAACAAGGAGATTTGAGTCTACAAGAAACCGTTTCCCAAGCACGTGTTCTTGAATCCGCAAAAACATATGCCGACTCCTTTAAAAGTACTTGTTATACAAACTCTGTTGAAGAAAATAAAAACATAAGCTTGAGTGAATCTTTCTCAGATGTTAATGCTGTAACCCAAAATCGACAGGCAATTGTAGAGAAATCCGTTCAATGCCAACGTTGCGGATATAAAAAACAAAAATTCTCAAGTTAATATAAAATTCTAAAATTCTCAAGAATGTCCTGCAATAGGAAAGACTTGTCATAAATATTCCCGAATTGGACACTTTTCCCATGTGTGTAAAAGTAAAACGCTCAAAGAAAAACTAACTACGTCAACTATTACTGCAGCTGGTATAGCCAGTAATCTTTCTAAAGCTACAATTATTGTTTCGGTGAATGGAATAAATACACCAGCTCTTATTGATACCGGAAGTGTTGCCAGTTTTATTGATGAAAAATTTGCAAAAACAAATAAATTTAAAACTGCATCAGATTCTTGTTTTATAAGATTTGCATCTGTTCAACATAACACCGCTACAAAAGCATGTGTTTATAGCAATATTGTGTACAAAGGAAATGAATACACCAATATTAAACTCTTGGTATTAAAAGAATGCTGTTGCAATGTGATACTTGGTCACGATTTTTTGATGAATCACTCTACAATAAGTTTAGCATTCAATGGTAATAAACAGCCTCTTGTAATAGATAATAATTCTACAACCACACCACCCTTGAAAGATTGCCTCTTGGTGGAGGCCATGATAAAACCATGTTCCCTTTTCAATGACTTGACTCCCGATTGCCACCCAATAACTACCCGATCCAGAAGACACCCACAAGATGACTATGAATTCATGAAGAATGAGGTCAATCGCCTCCTTACAGAAGGAATAATTGAGGAAAGCCAGTCCAGTTGGCGTGCCCAGCCTTTCATTGTAACCAATGGACAGAAGAAACGAATGGTCATAGACTATTCACAGACTATTAATAAATTCACAAATTTAGACGCATACCCTCTCCCATTGATCGAAGATCTTGTAAACACAATTGCCAAGTACAACATTTTTAGTACTGTAGATTTCAAGTCAGCTTACCATCAAATACCGATTCTTGAGAATGAACGACATTACACTGCCTTTGAAGTAGGCCGAAAACTTTATCAGTTCAAACGAATACCATTCGGAGTAACCAATGGAGTAGCTGCCTTCCAACGTACAATAAACGGACTTATAGAAAGAGAGAATTTGAACGACTGCTTTGCCTATTTGGATGATGTTGTCATTTGCGGTTCAGATCAAGAAGAACATGACAGAAATCTTAAGAAATTTCAACAAATAATGGAATTATATGGAAAGCAATAACACTAGCTCTAAGATCACGAGGACTTGATTCAAATCGATGGGAGGAAGTGTTGCCTGATGCACTTCACTCTATTCGATCTCTTTTGTGTACTACAACAAATTGCACCCCTCATGAACGAATGTTCCTACACATGAGAACCTCAACAAATGGACAGTCACTACCATCTTGGCTAATGAGCCCAGGACCAGTTTGGCTGAAGAAAATGAACCGAAATTCAAAGCAAGATTCATCAGTAGAAGAAGTTGAATTGATTGAGGCAAACCCAGAGTATGCTCACATTCGTCGCCCTGATGGACAAGAGTCCACTGTGTCGCTCCGTCATCTTGCCCCTAAGATAACACGAAAATCTAGCCGGGTAGAATGATATGATAAACCATATGTTTTCGTTGTCATTGATTCATTCATAAATATCAAATGTTGTTGATCCGTTACTAGTAGAAAGTCATGTTCAATTTTATTTGATTAAAGCTCTACAAATGAAGAGTTTACTTATTTCACAATGTTTATGAGGTGCTGAATTCAAACGGTAATCTCACTACACAGATTTGGTGAAAATGATGAAAACAGCTCAATATTTCTTTTACAATGATATTTTGACTGCAGGTTTCATTGAGAATCCTAATCGAATGAAAAACTACTTTTTCCTAAAGTTACCTTGAAAAGTGACGATTCCTGCACTGATTACAGAACGCAAAGATTCACTTTTCCGCTCTAGTGCGAGAAAAATTTTTTCTGCACTCCAGATTTGCAACATGGCAACACAAAATAGTTGGTGGGTTATATGGAGGATTAGTGCACGAAAACAAAAATTAAGTTGGTAACAATGACTGTGGTTAGATTTAGATAAGTATCATTTTAATGGCTACCCTACATTTATGATAAAATCCCTATCTAGAAATCCAAAACAAGAATAATGTTAATCTAAATCATAATTAAATAATCATCATTTACGAATTCTCATCATTTAATAATAAATAATAGTTCTTTTCTATTGATAATTATTATTTCAACTGCAAGAAATGAGAAAAGTAACAAATATATATACATTATAAAACTCGAATTTTGAGGTTAAATGATTACCGTTCGATATTCATATAAATAAAAATAATAAAAAACATAACAATACTACAATAAATATTCTCTGTTGTCTATGTTATTTTTATAAATATTTTTCAGTTTACTTAGAGCATTATTCTTGGTAATTTGAGCAAAAGTCTAAATTTCTGAATCGTGTTTCAGTAATATTTTTAGCTGGATAAAACAAACTTAGGTACGATTCTTCCCGCTAGGTCGCGCGCTTGTCGGTTCAGCCATCTTGTTGTCTTCAGCCATCTTGCAGCTCGGTTCAGCCAACAAGCTGTTGGCGTGTATTTTGAATGTGAATTTTTTGTTCCATCTGTATTTTTTCTGATTCTTGAATGAATAAAAATGAGAACTTTGGCTGAAAATTTTCAACTTCAATTGGATTATTAATTTTTAAATGAATAAAGGTTGTTATTAATAACAGCATCACACACACACAAACATTTAATGGATTTCAGCCATCATTTTACCCATAATTACCCACTTTTCATATTCAATGGTAACTGTAGGAAAAATTTAATGTCAAATACGCTGCACTCAAGAAGCCATTCCCAAGAAGCCAAAGTAAACGTTTCTTTCGGTGCAGCAAACTGTCACTTTGCGCACTAGTTGCACAAATAACACTATTCTAAAGATCAAAAATTTCAAAATTTTGAAGCGACAGAAAAGTAGTTATTTTCAATTCGAATAGCAGGATCCCCAATGAAACATTTGACCTACAGTCAAAATATCCTTGTGAAAGAAATATTCAACCATTTCAAAATTGTTTACTAACTCTGTATAGTTGACAGTGTTATGTCGACGGTCGGATACATGACTGATAGACATGAAACCGCTCACAAATAATGCTTTCTTGGTGAATGCTTGCTTACCGGTAGACCAGAGAGCCAACAAGTACCGGCCGGATTTTCATCTGTGACCGCAGACCGTCTGCAGACAGTTCCCGTACAGTCAATGGCCCACACCTCTCCGCCCGATGCTGACACGTGTTTGAAGCCACAATCTGAACAAATATACGCAACAAATTTAACCCTTAACTATAAAAATGGAAAGAAAGTGATAAATAGTTGAAACCATTCAGTATTGAATTGAATAATCTTTATTCATAATCATGTACAGGTACATCATGAATATCGTCAATATAATACAAATAAACATAACATAAAAAGTAGTAGAAAACAGTCTTAAACCTCCTATAGAAATAGCAAAAATTGATAAATAACAATCATAAATCTACAGTGTGATCTGTAAACTATTGTAGGGAGTACAGAGACAATAATATTAAATACTCCTTGAAATACTTATTGAAATTGAATGAAACGATATACGAGGAAAAACGAAGAGTACAATACGAGAGGTATATTTGTGTTTTGTGGTTTCAAATAGTTCCTATTTTTACCATTAATTTTTTCAATATTTAATCTTATTCATTCATCTATCTACAGTCTACACATACAATATACAATATAAATATACAATGAATTCATGCACATAAAAACATAAAATAACAACATTCATAATATTATAATAAATTAAGAGATTAAGACAGACAAAAAATTGATTCAAGAAAGAATGTTGTACGTAAGCGCACCTATTGTGATCAAGGCTCATATGCACCATCTCGGTTTAAACGGAGATAGATCAGCAGTTGGTTAAAACCCGGGATGAAACACATTTTAAACGCGACCACATATCACATATCAAATGCGATCATGCCTACGTGTTAACCGTAGATCAACGTTAAACGTCCGTTTGCACAGTCACAGTTTAAACAAAATTTCATTTTAAACTGGATTAAATCCGTATCAAGTCTAGTTTGTTATGATGTGTTTCGTTTTGAGTTTAAGCCACCAGCTGATTTAATTTCTTTTAAGACTGTGCAAAAGGCCTTAAGTGTCTCAACTTTTTCCTATAGTGAGGTCCATGTTATAATGCAGTATTTGATTAACATTGATGTTGCTATCCTTGTCTATTATTCGACAAAGCAGATAGCGTTATCCTTTTTCAGCTCCGCAACGTTGTCAGATCGTTTTTTAACAATGTAGAAATATAATTAACGAAATATTTAATCTCAATTATGAAAATTTATTATTTAATCAATTAAAAATATTTTTTCCTAACGAATAAAATACAATTGATTATTTTAAACAAGAACGTACAGTCAATATTATTCATAGACCAGATATACTGGTATCAGCTACAGTCTATTGGAGACAGTGGCAATGCAGAGAATCGGCACACTGTTTTGCTATCTTTTACCACTGCCACTATAACATGAACTTCACTAGGTGTGAAGAGACCATTGAACGTGTATGACACTACCCTAAACCTAGCGCCGCAGTGCAGGATGGTTTCTCACCGCTTGGCGTTGTTGTCATTTGAGATGGGTGTCTGGCTTGGAAGTGTTTCGGCCGCATTGCAGGATGACTGTTAACGGTTGCCGGAAGATCAACAGCTGGGTTTTTTACGTTATTTTTCGTGATAGAGAAATTCTGATTGCAGATTCGTTCTCAGCGACCCCAAGTTTAGCCTGAAGGCTCAGAATGTCAACAATGTTTTTAAATAATTAAAAATCATCATGAAAAGTCATTAATATGGTAGTACACCACGTTTCTGGAAACTTTTTACTGGTGACTGGAGTTTATAGGCAACACAAAAATCAAAATAATCGTGAGAAAGAAAACTGCTGATGAACGCGAATAAGACCGCCACTCCATTGTCTGTGAGGTGAGAAATAACATATTGGGGCTTAAAAAAGGTACTGCTCCGGGTGTAGATGGAATCTATTCAAAATGTCTGATAGAAAATTCTTCAGCAATATGTGACCCGTTGAAGCATATTATAAATCTTTGCTTCCAACAGAGGTATTTTCCAGATGAAATGGAAATAGCTACAGTTATTCCTCTCTATAAGGGTGGTAGTAGGACTGAACTTGGTAACTATCGTCCTATCTCCCTACTCTCAAGTATATCCAAAGTAATTGAAAAGTGTGTAAAGTCGAGGCTGGTATCCTATTTGGAAAAACACAACATTTTATTCAGTAATCAATATGGATTTCGAAAAGGTATGAGTACATCCGATGCAATTTTTAGAGTAACAAGAGAAATTTTGAGCAAATTAGATAATGGGGACAAATGCTTAGGAATATTTCTGGATTTACAAAAAGCATTTGACACAGTGGACCATAGAATTCTAATGGATAAAATGGAAGCAATAGGAATAAGAGGTATTGCATTGTCATTCTTTGAGTCATATTTAAATTGTAGAAGACAAAAAGTTAGGCTTGATAAAAAGACAAGTGGACTATTAAATGTGAATATTGGAGTTCCACAAGGAACAGTGCTTGGGCCAGTTTTTTTCTTAATATACATAAATGATTTATTAAATATAAATCTAGGGAATTGTTCCTTGTACTCTTTTGCGGATGACACAGTTGCTATAGTTTGGGGGGAAACTTGGCCAATCACCTTCCAGAGAGCTAATAAATGCTTTGATGTTATCAAGTCCTGGTTAAAGAATAGTCTCCTACATTTGAATATTCAAAAAACTAGATTTCTTCCCTTTTCATTGTCGTCCTCTGGATTGCCTCCAGATAATACTGACTGTAAACTAGTATCACATAATATAAATTGTGCCAGTCCATACAACAGCTGTGGATGTCCTACATTAGAGAAAGAAAATGAAATAAAATATTTAGGTGTAGTATTGGATGTACATTTACGGTGGAGCTCGCACATTTCATACATCTGTTCAAAACTTAGAAAATTAATTTATAAATTCGTTCAATTAAGGAATGTCCTTCCTATCTATCAATTAAGAATGGTATTCTTGGCACTGATGCAGTCAATTATCTGCTATGGTATTGTATCCTGGGGAAGTTGTGGGAGTTCAATTTTGAACCTCTCATAATTCTTTATAAAAGAATAATAAAAATATGTTTAAAGAGACCCATAAGATATCCAACCGAAGTATTGTATAGAGAATTTGGCGTTTTTAGTGTTGATACCCTATTTGAAATAAATCTTTTGAAGTTTGTGTATTTAAGACGTTCAGAGTTTCCAGTTATGGATGAACATGTATATTCTACTCGTCGAAATCTTGCTAATAAATTAAAAGAACCCTTCACAAGAAGTAGAGTGGCCTCCTTACATGCTTTTGCTAAGGGACCACGACTTTTCAATAAACTGCAATCAGATATATCAGATGCACCCAGTTACAATTTGTTTAAGAATAGACTTAATCGCTTCTATGAAAAAAAACGTTTAATAGAGGTGTAATATTATTTACATTTTTTTGCTGTCTTCATTCAAATGTAATTTATTGTTAAAGATTCGTAATCCCATCTTGTGAAAAGCACACTGATTATTGTATAAAATTTACTTTATTGTTTGATACCTCAAAATTGTTATTGTATTGTAATTAAGTTGACTCAACTAGAGTAGAGAGCGAGACATCCCTCATCGCAGGTTTAGCCTAAAGAGGGATGCACTGTGGTTTTTTCTGTTACATGCTTAATATTATTATCTATGTTCAATTATTATGCTTAAGGTATGTATTTGTATTACCAATTGTAATGTTCAACCATTATGTTTAATGTATGTATTTGTATAACCAATTATTGTAAAAATGCAGTGAAATAAACGAATTATTATTATTATTATTGTTCTATTGTCTCGGCTGCTTGGCTGAGCCTGGCTGGAGGGATCAAATAACCGACTGGATTGATTTTCGTCTGTCCGCTAGGCGGAACTACGCCGACCATTGCTGGGTGGAAGAGCTTACTGCGGCCCCTCGCATTCCCACCAACGCTGCTATTATTTGCTGTCTCAGCACCTAGTCCGAGTCAGACAAGCATCCAGCCTGCACTGCGGAGCTAGCTCAAGTGTCTCAACTTTGAAATTGGATGACTTTAACTTTGGATATTGAAAATAGTTGATATTCTAGCACAAAAACTGGTTGAAATGTGGAAGCTTACCAGTGGATTTGTCGCTGATGACCTCCCAGCGCGTGCCCTCGGGGAAGACAGGTGTGACGTCAGTCCTGATGTAGAGTCGACTGTCAGTGTCGAGGGCCCACACGGCATGCTTGCCGACCGAAACGCGGCTGATTGTCGACCCGCTGGGCGGCTCCACCGTTTCCCACACTTCGCCTACAATCAACAAATTAGAGAAAATTCGAAGTATTGTAAAGTTTTTGTTTTGTTGTGTTGATTTAGTGTTTGAAGAATTTAAATATTTTGACAAATTTAGGACAGAGCTTGTGTCTGTGGCCTAACCCCGATTTAACATTAAACACTGGAGTGCCTTTAGAATGCTTGCATCTATCGTACTCTCCAATAAAGCCTTATTTGAGATTTCATATACACATACGCTATTCAAAAAATACGAATTCCTCCGGTTTCTGCTGACTGAAAATGATTTTATCTGGTTTTGATGGAGTGGAAATTTGTTGAAATTAGGTACATTTTGACTATTTCATATCAATTAAGATTTTATGCTGTTTTGATAATTGGTTGTTTCTTTTTTTGAAATTTCTTACAAGTGTAATTAGTTCAAAAGCCTGGTTTTGTAGTTAAAATTTTTGTTCTGGTCGAATACAGGTACATATTGCATTTTTTCGTTGAGGCTACTCTTGAATAGAAATAAAAAATAAAAATCTAAGTATCTTTTTTCAAAATTGTTTACTAACAATTACCATTATTTTTTAGAATTGTTTACTTAAAATTACCCTTTTTAGAAAAGGATACTTGGATTTTTATTTTCTATCTCTACAGGTACATATGTATTGATGTACAGGTGCATATTCTGTTTGTATTTATGAATATTATATTTTTAATATTCACTTTTCCTTATAGGACTACTACAATATTGTTAAAATAAAATAAAAAATTTCAAGTACCCTTTTTTTTTGTTGAAACATGTTGTGGTGAATTGATAAAGCATATTTTAAAAAGGATACTTGAGAATTTTTATTTAATTCTATAGATTTTGAACTTTTTACAAGCTTTAAAGGAGACATATTTGGGTAATACTCTGTTGCTCGGTATTTAGATGAAAATACCTTCTTCTTCTATATACCGTGCTCTGTTGTACCTTTCGGCTGATGTGAATTTTAATACTTTGTAAATAAATGAATCCTATTATATTAAGCGAGCAATTACTGTATATCTGTTTATATTTTTGTATCTGGTTATTTATGTTCAACGGATCTCGCAAATTTCACGAAATTTGGAACAAAGTAGGTTTATGATATAAAAATTCGATTGCTCTAGGTCTCATCCTTGGGAAAACTCGCTGAACGACATTAAAAGGATAATTCATCCTTGGCTGAAACAGCTGAGACTTTCGTCGTCTGTGGATAGTAAAAAGTGAGTGAGTGATTCTGTGGAAAATCAAAATATCGCATCCCCGAAATTCATAAGCTGACGTAAAGCCAGCTGTAAAATATAAACACGATCATTTTAGAGAATTGTGTTCTGTTTATCAATAAATGAAAATAACGAGCGAAGCTCGGTGCCCCGATATTGATTAGTAAGTAAATAAATGATTGTACGGATAAAGAAGTAGAAGTAGTACTAAACAATTCTATAATTGAATAGAATAAGAATATAAGAGTATGTTGACCACTCTGATCTGATTGAGATACAGAAAATACTGTCTTATTTCATAATCGTTCTTAAGAAGTACAAGTTACTAATTATAATATACACACTTAGGGTAATTATAATTAGGGCGAGTGTCTGTGAAAAAATCTCACCGATAGGATTAGATGTGGTGATTCCGAAGCGCCAGTAGATTGACCCGTCCTTGGCTACAGCCCACACTTGGCTGCCGTGACCACAGCTGATGCTACACAGAGTCTGGTTACACGGAACATGTTCCCACGTAACACCCTGTAATCCAAGCAATTAGTAATTTATACCACACTATGGCCCCGGTTGCACAAAAGCCTGTTAAAATATAATAATGATTAAATTCCACGAGAACTAATAATAGAAGGTTTTTCTGAGACGAGGGCTTCTCTGATTGGCTCTCGTGGTATTTAAAATATAACTATGGCCCCGGTTGCACAAAAACCTGTTAAAATATAAGCATGATTAAATTCCAAGAGAACTAATCAGAGAAGGTTTTTCTGAGACGAAGGCTTCTCTGATTGGCTCTCGTGGTATTTAAAATATAACTATGGCCCCGGTTGCACAAAAGCCTGTTAAATTATAAGCATGATTAAATTCCAAGAGAACTAATCAGAGAAGGTTTTTCTGAGACGAAGGCTTCTCTGATTGGCTCTCATGGTATTTAACCACGGTTAAATGTAACAGGTTTTTGTACAACCGAGCCTCAATGTTGTTAGAGAGTGAAATACAAGATAAGATTCAAGCTATTCATGACAGTTATATTCAGATAGAATGAACTTACAGAACACTTGTTTTAAATTCTGAATTATTATTATTGTCATTTGTTACGTGAAGCCACAAATCTGAGCAGAGGTCAAGTGGCATGTAACATGTCATGAACATTTTTCTATGCAAAGTGTATTGCATTTGTATTAATTCAAAGTGTAAATGCACTGCAACATTCCTCCCTAGTATAGGGACACGCTTTTACAAGTACATTAGTAATTGAAGACAAGAATAGCCTATGACAACCACATAACCTTATTCTTTTGAGCAGACAATTGAATAGCTTGAGTCCCGAATTTTATAAGTCTAGATTGTTTGAAAACAAAAATCCATTCATCAAATATAAGATTTTGCATTCTTGATAAAGCTGTGATACTAATAAATAATTACCTCTAGAAACAGATTTTTGTGCAACCGGATATCTGTGGTTTCAGATACGAGTGCTCTTGAGATATAAGGACATTTAATTATTTTAATGAATAATTGTGTATCATTGAATCAATAAATGAATGAATTTAGTTGGATTTTGAGACTCTTCAACAATAAAAAGCCATATTTTTCAAGTTAGTTGAGATTATTATTGTCATGACTACTACCAATGCTCCGCAACTTCTAATCTCAAGGTTCAAGATCCCACGTAACACACATTAACATCTATGAATAACACAAATTGAACCAATGATTTTTTCACATTTGTTGGTTAAAGATTCTAGTATGGATTGGCACTAAATGTTTGAACAGAAATTGAAGTAAAACGAAATTTTGTAATCTATAAAAAGCGTAGTTTGCTACTTTGGATAATTATATTTTTTTCTATTGATATATAGATTTGACACTGTTTTCAGTTAATTAGAGTAGAATTGAACTGTATAAAATTCTTGTGACATTTAAACCACAGATAAATAAGTTGTAGATTAGTACATAACATCTTGAATCAGTTGATGACTTACAGCGGGACATGATTTGGTGACTCCTTTTCTGAACAAGGCATCTCCGTTAAGGCCGACTGCCCAAACACAGATTGTTTCCAAACTGTTGGTAGACTGCAGAAGAAAGGAACAATTTTGCATTGAGTTTTCCGTGAAAGTTGAAATTTCATCTTCAACTGTAGTTAAATATACGCATGTTGAGGGTTAAATGTAAGAGAGGGCTGGCTGTGCCCTAACTTCGCCCTCTTAGGTTATTAATAAAGGCAGCTATTCAATCAATCATGTTTTGTACAATCACAATCAATAATTATTCTAAATTCATTTCAACTTGATAGTTAATATTGTTGTGATTTCAATCAAAACCTCTATTATCTTGTTTAAGAACTCTATACTTTTAGTTAATATGAATTATCACTCAAATAGTATTTGTTGTCATTCACATAAAAAACTCAGCTAACAGTTTTTCAAACCAATGCCATTGAGCACGCTGCACACAGGGACATTAGTAACGGTCACTACTGTGTGCTAATACGGGAACACGGAATTGGAGATGTCCAGGACTCAAATGTAAATGACATTTCCAGTCCCGCATTCCCATAGTAGCTAGTGAACGCTAGCGAGGTCCACGTTATTATGGCAGTTTTTGATTAGTAATGGTATTGCTGTCCTTGTCTATCATTCAACAAAGCGGATAGCGCTATCTCCTTCTCTCTTTGCTATGTTGCCAGATCGTTTTTTTAAAAATGTATAATTAATAATTAATTAACAAAATATTCCATCTTAATAAGTGAAATTAATTATAAAATTATTGAAAAATATAATTTCTTGCTTAATAAAATATAATTGGTTATTTTAAACGAAAATGAACCGTTAATATTACATCAATAAACTTTTATCAGCTAACGTCTATAGAAGGCATTGAAAAGACATCGGCAACGTTTTTCTCCTATCTTTCTCCATTGCCATTATAACGTGGACCTTACTATAGTTGACGCTACTAATGATCCTGAGTACAGCGTGCTTACTTAACTCATCCAGTAAGTACTGAAATTTTGAAAACAATACAAACAGCAAATTGAGTCAGTCTCAGGTCAATGCCTTAGTTCAGGTTTGACGACGTCAATCGTGTATGCTTGAATCCAAAGCTTGCTTTACATTTATGGTATAGAAGATATAGAAGATTCAAAACTTAATTCACATTACAGAACCAGGTGTCATGGTAACACCTACCACATCTTCAGCTGAACTAATGTGTTTGTTATTGTTCAATAACAATTCAATGGCAATGAAAAAAATCTGGTGTGGTACACTCACACAACTTTCCTTGCTCATTGAACTGCAAGCCTCATTCTCAAACGAGAATAATTTAGGGGAATAACATAATGACGATTTGCGGCAACATATTTGCAACTACGATCAGACTACTGTATATGTGTATATTATAATTGTTTTCAGAGTACTTTTTCCTTTGTGTAAATTGTGGAATTCGATGATTTTTTAAAAGTCGTCAAAACAGCTGTTCTACAGATGAAATATCTTGACTATGACTGTTCTTTTTATAAACTGCTCTACCTACCTCATGCACGAGAAGGAGGATACAAAGTCCATTTTTCAAGGATGGAGTGGACCCCCCATTATTTTCCCAGGAAAAAGACTCATGCCAGTTGATAGAGCTGATAAATAACTATACAGGGTATGAATTTGAAAAAAATCTTTAGAGCCGTTTTTTAGAAAATCGTGAAAAACATGGTTTTTTAGTGATTATCCGCCATTTTTCTCATGAATATTACGGAGCTCCTAAAATTTTCGCAGAGATGAGACTCATGCCAATTGATAGGGCTTATGAATAGCTATCCATGGCATGAATTTGAAGAAAATCGTTAGAGCCGTTTTCGAGAAAACCGTGAAAAACATGGTTTTTTAGTCATTATCCGCCATTTTTCTCAAGAATATTACGGAGCTCCTGAAATTTCCCAGAAATCAGGCTCATGCCAGTTGATAGGGCTTATGAATAGCTATCCATGGTATGGATTTGAAGAAAATCGTTAGAGCCGTTTTTGAAAAAAACGTGATAAACATGGTTTTTTAGTAATTATCCGCCATTTTTTCCGCCATCTTGAATTGAATTTTATTGAATTTCTTATTGTCGGGTCCTCATGTTATAAGGACCTTAAGTTTAAAATTTCAAGTCAATTGGTTAATTAGGAATGGAGTTATCGTGTTCACAGACATATCGTGTTCACAGAGACCAACACCCAAAAATAATGTTTTTGGACTCAGGGGACATTGAAACGTATAGAAAACTTGAAATTGGGGTACCTTAATTTTTTTTGGAAAGCAATACTTTCCTTACCTATGGTAGTAGGGCAAGGAAAGTAACAACATTGATTCAGCAGACGATGTGTAGGTGCTACCATGAAACCTGGTTCTGTAATGTGAATTAATCTTTGGACAAATATAGTGGTATTGAAATCATCAACGTTATATTCTTTCAAATATATAAAATGATGGAGAACTATTTTTCAATACAGGCCATTTCAACAAGTTGATTTAAAAGACTAATCCGGAATCTATTACGGATGTTTGGCGTCTATGTATACCTGTAGCGACACATCCACCAGTTTCGTGTTTCCGATCTCCTGCCAGGGCCCACTGACGTTGAGCCTTGCCACCCTCAGCCAGCGTCGTCTCCGAACATAGTCCGTGAACTGCTTCTTGCCGTGATAGCTGGCCGGAAAGTCCACCGCGTACTGCCAGCCCTCCTTGTCCACACCGCCACTGATGTGATAGTCCACTGCCCAGTCTGTCAACTGCAACAGTAAAACATACAACTTGAGATTCTTGCCGTGATGGAAAGTCCACCCATCCTTGTCCACACCGCCACTGATGTGATAGTCCACTGCCCAGTCTGTCAACTGCAACAGTAAAACATACAACTTGAGATTCTTGCCGTGATGGAAAGTCCACCCATCCTTGTCCACACCGCCACTTATATGATAGTCCACTGCCCAGTCTGTCAACTACAACACCAAAGCATACAGTTTTCAAATTGAGCTACAGCTGATATCAAGCGCTTGCAGAAAGGTCATATCTATTTTTTCAATTCAATTCTTTGTTGCCTAAATTTAACAACGTAACAAATCAAACGTTAATAAATCAAAGAAATCTTATCACAAGAAAATAAAATAAAATTACTACCCAGAACTAAAAAACTAAATAACGTGTTAACCGTGGTTAAATTAACGTCATCCGCCAGAACGAGTGCACAAATTGCATAACAACAGTATGAGTTTAAGTTAAATCAAGATGAGAATGTTATTACAGTCTCAAGTTACAATTACAATTTCAAGTGCTAAAGTTACAATTTATTCAACAGTGATTACATTTAACAGATGAAACGGGCATAAGTCTGTAAATTGATAATCAACTAGTACTCAATGCGATTCTTGCCATCCTTCATGATATCCTTCTAAAAGGATTTTATTTGACTTTTGAGCTCACCCATGTCCAGTGTTTTGAGAGGAGTTTGGCGGTGTCCTTTGAGCGCTTTTTGCGTCCGGTGGAGTCGCTCCACATGGGCCTATCAGTGGGCAGGCCGTGTGTTGTGAAGCCGCTCAGTGGGTTCCAGCGCTGGTTTTCGTACACGTAGAAATATCGCGAATCGGTCATCGCGTGTATGTTGTCCACGCTCTGTTCATGGCCTGAACAAACCAGATATTTATTCATCAATACAACACAATTTAAAATCATAATACAGACATCGTTCATGAGAGACATAGTTTATGACATTTTAAGACATAGTTTATAATTATTATTAAATGTTGATCCTAATTAAATGCTGTGAATCACCCCGAAGACTTCTGCTACTGCAAATATTAACAACAGGGTAAACACGTGATTCAAGTCATCGGGGTGATTTACTGCGTTTAATTTGGATTTTTCTTCAATAATAATTATTCATTCATTAGTATTTTAATAAATGCAATATCTCGGTAATTTACATAGTTAATAATTGATTTAAATCGAATAGAAGGAATCATTTCAACTCAGAAGAAGAATCAAGAACTCATTTCATAAAACTCGAATTACGAAAACTTTTCCAAAAACTTGAATTACGGGATTTGGAATTGTTTCTCTCTGTAGTTGCGGGAAAGGCAATACAACTCAAAATTGATTCTGTCTCGAATTGAGGAATTTCAGTAAAAATATAGAAGCTTGCAAAAATCTAGGGTTGTTGAACAACAGACAGACAGACAGACAAAAGATATTTATTTCTAAAAAAATGCACTTTACATACAAAGTAATAATCTTATGTACTCATTATCAATATAAAACAACAACAAAGAATAAAATCAACCTCATGAATACAGTAAGCCAAGTAAATCTTTAGAAAATGGTCTGCATGGGCAAAAAATGCCTGTGCGCAAACCAGAGTTGCATATTATAAGTTTGTTAGAAAGAAAGGAAACACTAATTTTGCTGCATTCAGAATCCTATTTAATATTATTATTACGTACAGAGGATTATTGGATAGCTCAAAAAAATAATAAAAAGGTTAATTATTGTAATGATGCATACAGATTCCAAGAACAGTAGTCAGGTTGTCACCACCAGCGAATTTATCAATTAAGGTAGGTATAATTTGTTGTGATGATGTTTTCTGAATTGTCCACTTCCAGCTGTATTAAAAATTTCTTCAATTTCAATTTAAATAAGGATTTTGAGACGTCCTGAAATACTATGTGGTGTGGGAAGTGACGAACCAAGTTACGGTACAGAACATGTGAAATATAGAAGGAATTTGTTTGTGTAAGGGATCTCTGGAGGGGTATAACTGTAATACCAGTGTTAACAGCATACCGCGTTTGATGCATATGTGTAATGGGCCCAAGAATGTTCATGTTGGAGAATAAATGTATTAAAATGTTTTTAATGAAGAGCTGTCTTACAGTCAGGACCTCACTCTCCTCAAAGAGAATGTTAGTTGAGAAACGAGGATTTTTTTTTAGAGCTACTTTCAAAATGGCTTTCTGGACAATAACAATTGATGTATTTTTTAATGAAAAATTAATAATTGAAATATAATCACTTACATCAGTGCTGAAATTGATAGAAAGATGTATTTACCAGATAAGAATGTTCCACCCCACCCGCTGGTGTAGACCCAAGGCGTATTATCGAATGAAATGCCCCAAGTCACACCCTTGTTGCAAGTTTCAACTATTTGCAGATGACCGCCCATTTGCCTCCAGAACATCTCCTTCAGAGGCAATATAACCTGCAAAATTGATAAACAAAGAATCAATTTTAATATAGTGTGTTTTAATGAGTGTATCCTCAGAGTGTTCATAAAAATGATTTGTCATTTTTTCTTAAATAGCTAGCATATTAGTTATATCCTCATGTGCCATTCAACACATACGATTCAATTAGGGTCACTTTCTCGGAAATGCGTTACCATTAAACCCGTTTAATAAATGTATGGTCGCATTTATTATGTGTTTCAATCGAGTCAAACTGATAACTTTAACTAGAATTTCAGTTTTTAGTTTCACATTTTTGACTTGTGCCACGTTTCACGTGAGCAGCGCTTCGCACAAGGGTAACTGATAATAATTATAAAGTCTATTACTGGCACAATTTCTGTTAGTAAGCACTGGTAAGTATATTACAAAATACTCACGTTTTGGGAGCACCATCTCGTGCGAGGCAGGAGTAACTCTTTTGGAGAGAGTGACCCTTTAATGATGTTTTATGATTATGTGTTATCATTGTTAAATAAGCATGAATAATATCAACTTTTTTTAGTTTTGGAAAGTATTAATATGGTGAGACTTAATGAGTTAACAAGTTTACAACCATTATTAATATTTTTTGTTTGCGAAAAGTATCTTTTAGCCAAGAAGTAGATCTTAAACATACCCTTTTCGAGTAGTACATGGCGGTGTCAATCTCCGTAGAGCCATTAACAGTGAGATGTGTTATAAGGTGGGGTTTCAGTCTGTGTTCATAGTGAGTGAACACTGTGCCGTTTATCATAACCTAGAAAAAGTCGAGAAACATTATCACTACTGTATTGTCTGCAACATTAATTTTCAATTAATTATCACTTTATTTTTATGCTAAAAAATAAATTAAATAATAATAACTTATTGATTCTTCTTCACTTTCACAACAATTGAAAAAACAAAATAATTTGTATACATCATAAAAATATAATAGTTAATGTAACAAGGGATTTTCACTAATAAAAAATTATAAAAAAAACTTTTCAACTAAACTTTTCTTAATTTAAAATGTTCTATTCATATACATTTTTGGACGAAAATTTTGACTTTCAGCAGTGAGAACATAACCTATTATTCAGTAGTATTTTAATAAGGCTATTATTGTACTTTTAATGTTTGATTATTATAGAAATCACTAGTGGGTACCCTTTATACTTTATATAAAACACAACTAATTGCAGCACTCATGCTACTTTTAAGTGTTAAAGGCGCTACTTTCAAGTCAAAGGCCCGGTTGCACAAAAGCCGGTTAAATTTTAGCCGTGATTAATTTCACTGTAACCTATCAGAGAAGGTATTTTTGATAAGACGGCTTCTCTGATTGTATCTCGTGGGATTAATCACGATTTAAATTTAACCGGCTTTTGTGCAACCGGCACAAAGTGTTGAATTTCATTAGTTCAAGCTCTTTTAATCCAAAAACTCAATCACCGTTAAATTTAGCAGGTTTTTGTGCAACAGGGTCAAAGTTGATGTAACAAGGGATTTTCACTAATCAAAAATGATAAAAACTTCTCAAATAAACTTTTCTAAATTCAAAAATTTCACCTCATATACATTTTTGGACGAAAATTAAATTTGAACTTCCAGCAGTGAGAACATAACTTATTTTTTGGACATAGTTATTATTCAGTATCAAAATTTGGGAATAGAATAGTTTTGGGCGATGTCTGTTATTCTTTCCCAATCATATTTATGATTTGTAATTGTATCCACAAATGAATAGACCTAGCCTAACCTAACCTAACCTAACAAAAGAAAGTTTGAAAGTGTTATTTAGGCATTCACCTTGAAAGCTTCCTCCCAGCAGTAGATGTCTAGCACATAGGTTCCTCCCCGGGAGAGGGGGCAGCCCCCTTCCCGCTCCTCGTGGCCCCATGCGCCGTCAGTCTTTGTGTTGCGCACAATCACCTCGTCACCTAGTCGCGGATTGAAGTGCAATGCTATCTCATCCTCTTTGCCAACCTGTTCGCATCTAAAATCCACCTGAAACCTGAAAAAATCACGTGCAAATTATAAAAATTCAAGAGGAATGCGATCTCGTTCCATCTTTACCAGTCTGTTAACATCGTTAACATCGTCTGTTAACAAAGTTAACAAGAGAAAATGGTGTTCAGTCATGACAATAATTGCAATTTCACGATTCAAGTTTGTATTATGTGTTTATCATAGCCCTGAACTTTATTCTGCATGTTTTATTTTGTTATTCTATTCAAGTATTTATTTTTTACTTGTAATAATATTTTTTCCTTTTTTTTATGTAGCACTCGACCTAATATACGAATATAACGACTGTTAGGCTAGGCGCACACCAATTAGTCAAGACAAGACAAGACATGATCAGACAAGTTTAGTCACAGTACTTCACATTGTTGCTTATGACACAACTCACACTGATAAGTCATTCTCTTTATTCTTTATTCTCTATTGATTGATATAATAAGTATACATCATATAAATGATAGGGAGAGGAAAAATAAGGTAACCTTGTGCTAATCCTTTCCCCAATTTAGATATGGTTACACATAGTCCGAAATAGGTTAAGTCTTGTAGCTTTTCACTTCGCAAAATTTTCAGACCACTAATATGTTCACAAAGTAAATTTTCAAATTTAGATGCTTCAAAACAAAAAATAGAACAGATATTTCACATTATTATCACTTGAATAGAGAAGATTCATATATTAAAGAAATAATTTTGAAAAAGAACCGAAAAAAACAAACTTAATTCTAGAAGCACAGCACAGCTGTTTTTCGTCACTTTTTCCATAAGTATTTGAAATCTTCGTGTTTTCCATTTTCGAATTAGGTTTTAAGAAGAAATTATATTTCGTAATAAAATTTTTTATGCTTTTCTACTCCAGAGCGACGCTCGGTCCCCGATATTCATTGCAATTAGACATGTCTTCATAAGCAACTATGTGAAGTATTGTGACTAAACTTGTCTGATCATGTCTTGTCTTGTCTTGACTAACTGGTGTTTGTCAATTAGTCACACATCAATTAGTCAAGAAAAGACTAGTTACGTTTAGTCTCAATACTTCACATAGTTGCTTATGAAGACATGTATAATTGCAATTCCTAGTCAGTGTGTGTTAAGTCATAAGCAACTATGTGAAGTATTGTGTCTGATGATGACTTGTCTTGTCTTGACTAACTGGTGTGTGCCTACCCTAAGGCTCTTGTGACAAGACACGTTTAGTCACAATACTTCACATAGTTGCTTATGAAGACATGTCTAATTGCAATGACTAATCGGTGTGTGTTGCTTCATAAGCAACTACATGAAGTATTGTGACTAATCGTGACTAGTCTTGTCTTGACTAATTGGTGTGTGCCCACCCTAATACTCCATTCCTAGGTCCAAGCCTCATAAAGCTTTTTTCAGGGGTTTTTGCACTGGCGTTTTCTGTAGTCGGCATGCCAGGAAGCTCTCCGATTGGCTGATTGGGTTGGCATTCGGGAATCAGCTGATAATCATCCAATCGAGGAGCTTCCTACCCTGCCGACTCGTCGACCGTCAGTGCAAAAACGCGTTATATGGCTTATATTCGAAATATATTAGTCTTAATCTCTTTCAAGATACCAAGAACAAGATATTGCCTTTTTCAATTTTCATGTTAGTTTTATTAGATATTAAGGAATGAATTATATTTATTTTCAACACCTTATAGTTATTGAAGTATATCAGGATGATAATAGTACTTGCTTCACACACGGATCAAGAGTCAGAGCGGAGAAATTAATTTACTTGATTCACCTTGAAAGCTTCCTCCCAGCAGTAGATGTCTAGCACATAGGTTCCTCCCCGGGAGAGGGGGCAGCCCCCTTCCCGCTCCTCGTGGCCCCATGCGCCGTCAGTCTTTGTGTTGCGCACAATCACCTCGTCACCTAGTCGCGGATTGAAGTGCAATGCTATCTCATCCTCTTTGCCAACCTGTTCGCATCTAAAATCCACCTGAAACCTGAAAAAATCACGTGCAAATTATAAAAATTCAAGAGGAATGCGATCTCGTTCCATCTTTACCAGTCTGTTAACATCGTTAACATCGTCTGTTAACAAAGTTAACAAGAGAAAATGGTGTTCAGTCATGACAATAATTGCAATTTCACGATTCAAGTTTGTATTATGTGTTTATCATAGCCCTGAACTTTATTCTGCATGTTTTATTTTGTTATTCTATTCAAGTATTTATTTTTTACTTGTAATAATATTTTTTCCTTTTTTTTATGTAGCACTCGACCTAATATACGAATATAACGACTGTTAGGCTAGGCGCACACCAATTAGTCAAGACAAGACAAGACATGATCAGACAAGTTTAGTCACAGTACTTCACATTGTTGCTTATGACACAACTCACACTGATAAGTCATTCTCTTTATTCTTTATTCTCTATTGATTGATATAATAAGTATACATCATATAAATGATAGGGAGAGGAAAAATAAGGTAACCTTGTGCTAATCCTTTCCCCAATTTAGATATGGTTACACATAGTCCGAAATAGGTTAAGTCTTGTAGCTTTTCACTTCGCAAAATTTTCAGACCACTAATATGTTCACAAAGTAAATTTTCAAATTTAGATGCTTCAAAACAAAAAATAGAACAGATATTTCACATTATTATCACTTGAATAGAGAAGATTCATATATTAAAGAAATAATTTGAAAAAGAACCGAAAAAAACAAACTTAATTCTAGAAGCACAGCACAGCTGTTTTTCGTCACTTTTTCCATAAGTATTTGAAATCTTCGTGTTTTCCATTTTCGAATTAGGTTTTAAGAAGAAATTATATTTCGTAATAATTTTTTATGCTTTTCTACTCCAGAGCGACGCTCGGTCCCCGATATTCATTGCAATTAGACATGTCTTCATAAGCAACTATGTGAAGTATTGTGACTAAACTTGTCTGATCATGTCTTGTCTTGTCTTGACTAACTGGTGTTTGTCAATTAGTCACACATCAATTAGTCAAGAAAAGACTAGTTACGTTTAGTCTCAATACTTCACATAGTTGCTTATGAAGACATGTATAATTGCAATTCCTAGTCAGTGTGTGTTAAGTCATAAGCAACTATGTGAAGTATTGTGTCTGATGATGACTTGTCTTGTCTTGACTAACTGGTGTGTGCCTACCCTAAGGCTCTTGTGACAAGACACGTTTAGTCACAATACTTCACATAGTTGCTTATGAAGACATGTCTAATTGCAATGACTAATCGGTGTGTGTTGCTTCATAAGCAACTACATGAAGTATTGTGACTAATCGTGACTAGTCTTGTCTTGACTAATTGGTGTGTGCCCACCCTAATACTCCATTCCTAGGTCCAAGCCTCATAAAGCTTTTTTCAGGGGTTTTTGCACTGGCGTTTTCTGTAGTCGGCATGCCAGGAAGCTCTCCGATTGGCTGATTGGGTTGGCATTCGGGAAACTTACTTACGAAGTGCTACAGCCCTGCGTGGAACTTGGCCTCCTCAACAATTCGCCTCCATTCATCTCTTAGATTAGTCAGTCTCTTCCAGTTTCTCACTCCTAGGCACGCTAGATCTTTTTCTACATCTGGCTAGTTGGGTTGGCATTCGGAAGTCAGCTGATAACCACCCAATCGGAGAGCTTCTGCCCTGCCGACTCCAGAAACTCTTCGTGTGGCTTGGCCCACAATGTATAAATGATTAGTATTCAAAAAAACAAGTTTCATATAAATGAAGTGATTTCATGAATAGTATACCTATCAGCCTTTTCGTCGACGATTCCAGTGAGACACAGCCTCGACCCGGGGGTGAAGCCATTGACTAGCTGCCAGCTGATGAGAGCCTCAGCACTCGTTGGCAAACTCCTCACTGAATGCTCTTCACAGAAATCCTCTTCTTCGCCGCTCCGTTGGCTTTCCTTCAACAAATACCTCAATCAGTCTACACTGAATCAGGCTTACATCAATGCAGCCAATCAACAGTGTCATGAACCACAAGGTTTGACAAACCCCCAAACATCAGTTCCTTCTTTAAGAAGAGAAATAATTTTTTCCAACTTTAAAAACTAAAAGCTGATCAGACAGTTTTGGCTGACAGAGTGGGGCTAGCATTATAGTCTCCCCTCCAGCCAGCTAGTGGAAAAAGCTTTCCACTTTTCTTCTGAATAATTTCACACACTTTTTCATCGCCTACCTCCTGAGACAGACCGAGCTGACCCGTGGATGGACATCCCCTGGTTCTCCATTCAGACCATGGCAACTTAGGATGGACATCAACAGTATAACGGTATCGTTCCACATTCAATTTATTTTTCAATATTGTTTTGATTTTAGAAATTCCAAATTAATTATGAATGAATAATGCTTTTTAAACTGTCATATAACTTGTTTCAATAAAAAAACACAATAATCTGTCCAACACATTTCTGTCTAACGTTCTGTCTAAATCATTGGCAACAAGTTTATTTTAATTTTTTTTAATTGATTAAATGCTCAAAATTTCATAATTTTCCTTAATTGTTCTGTATTAGAATAGTTGTAGCATAACTAATTTTATAAAACCAAAATATGTTGAAATTCACATTTAAATCTCACAGAAATTTCTTCTTTTAAATAAAATAAATCTGACTCCTAAAAAAAAGTTTTTCTTTCAAATTCCAAAAAACATCTAGTTGATAATATAAAAAAAAACAAACTGCTTTTGCTCTACCATCAAATGCTACGCAACAACAATTTACAGTGTTCCCTTCTGGGAACTGGTGGATCGCCCCCTTTTATTACTCTTACCAAACAGGTCACCAATCATTTATTACAAATGATGGATACCACTGTTCAATCAATTTAATGTTACAACAGGATGAGGATTTATTACTAAAAGTGATGATAAGACACAAATATAAACAATATTTGAAAGTAAAACCAGGCAACCAAACTACAGAATAATAATTTATTATTAGGACACTAATTTGAAAATAATTCAAAGGTTGAATCAGATAACAAATCCACACGTTGGAGATTTAATATTGAAAGTAGTGGTAAGACAAAATTTTTAACTAATTTCAAAGGTTAAAGCAGGCAACCAAATCATAGGACAAGAATTTATTAGTAAAAATGATGGTGAGACACAAATTTGAACAATATTCAGATGTTAAATCAGGCAACCAATCGACAGGATGAGAATTTATTACTAAAAGTGATGGAAAGACACAAATTGAAACAATTTTCGAAGGTTGAATCAGGCAACCAAACCACATAATAAGAATTTTATATTGAAAGAGGTGGTAAGACACAAATTTGAATTATATTCAGAGGTTAAATCAGGCAGCCAATCTACAAGATGATAATTTATTATTATAAGGGATGGAAAGACATGAATTGAAACAAGTTATTAGAACAATTGAAACAATCATTAAAGTTGAATCAGACAACCAAACCACATAATGATAATTTAATATTGAACGTGGTGGTAAGACACAAATTTGAACAATATTCAGAGCTTAAATCAGGCAACCAAACCACAGGATGAGAATTCATAATTATAAGGGATGGAAAGACACAAATTTGAACAATATTCAGAGCTTAAATCAGGCAACCAAACCACAGGATGAGAATTCATAATTATAAGGGATGGAAAGACACAAATTTGAACAAAATTCAAAGGTTGAATCTGGCAACCAATCCCCATAGAGAATTTATTACTAAAAAAGGTTGTTATACTCCAGTTTCAGCAATATTCAAAGGTTGAATTACCTAGTTATTTTTATTTTTTTAATATTAGTGATAATAATTTATTACGAAAAGTGGTGATTTATTATTAAGAGTGATGATAAGACATTAATTCAAACAATATTCAAAGGTGAAGTGATGACAGTCATAAGACAACTAAATCACAGTATACTAATTGCTATTGATCAATTTCAAAACATTCTGATGAAGTGTACAATTTATGTCAGTCATAAGACAACTAAATCACAGTATACTAATTGCTATTGATCAATTTCAAAACATGTCGATAATGAAGGAGACAATTAATGAGTCTAAAAACAACCAATCACGAATTAGTTACTGATGTTGAACATATGTTTAATGATGAAGTGCATAGTTGAAGACAGTTGAAAAACAACCAAATCACAAAATACCAATTGCTATTGATCAATTTGAAAACATTCTGATGAAGTGTACAATTTATGTCAGTCATAAGACAACTCAATTACAAAACAATATTATTGCAATTAATCAATTTGAAAATACAATGATCTCGAAGTAGAAAGTTGAAAAAAGTTGAAAGACAACCAAATAACAAAATACCAATATTGCTATTGATCAATTTGATAGATTGTTCCATGTTTATTGTATATTTCAGTGAAAAAGGATAAAATATTCGAAAAGTTTTGGTACCTGATATGTTGAAGAGTCAAAATTGAAGACCTCGCCCAACTTGGAAGTGGCCCATAAGGAGCCTTGAGCCGGAGCTCCAATCAGTTTGTTGTGCTGACAACATACTGAAATACAAAGGAAGAATGATAGGAATAAATGCAAAAAACACATAAACTTGTCGGAAAACAAATGTTATTAAATGACTATTAGATAGTTATCTTTCACAAATAGAAAACGAGAATTCTAGTTCATAAAATTTTCTCATCAAAAAGTACTTTCCAACAATGGAAATTTTTCATTTTATTCTATTTTTTCAACTGTTGGCAAATCCAGTTCTAGAGAATTGTGACGTTAAATTTCACTTTTGTTAAAAATTCTACGATTGCAATGATAAGGAGCCTACTAAGGGCGATGTTAGAGATTTTCAAGAAGAATATTATTTAGGATGAAGAAACATCTCGATCCGACTTACCTGAAGTCAAATTAGCGGTCCAATCGTCTAATTCAACATCGCCAGAAAAATGAAGTTTCAGTGGAGATACTTTTCTAGTGGTGGACCTGATTGTATGAATGGCCAGGCGGGGGGACCCTGGCTCACTGGCGTTCATTATTGCTGTTATCTCTCTGATCGACAATTGGCTCTGAAAAATGTTCAACAAATTTAAATATTCGATATTTCAATTCCAATAGAAAACTAACACAATTGATTCAGGGCTTCTACTAATAGCAAACAAACAATTGAAAGTGTTTATTGGCAGAAATATAAAATTACAACATCTTAGAAATACATAATAAAAGCAATACAAATTTTGCAACATGGGAAAATACTATTAAAAAATAAAATGCAATGCCAATTGAGTATTTGCATCTCGAGGTACTAAACATGTTTGAGATGGTGATATAAAATTGATTACAAAACTAGCGCTAAAATGTAGTTACTGAGGTCACAAGCCTTCTAATACTACGACTATCTACTACTAAAAATATCAATATTTAGAATAATTACAACTTAAATTTATAATTATATAGATGATAATAACAGTGTGAAGTACAACCTTTTATTACAGGGTTTAGAATGATTGATAAGTGATTTAGTGAGGTCCACGTTATAATGGCAGTATTTCATTACATTGGTGTAGCTCTCCTTCTCTATCATTCGACAAAACAGATCCTTTTTCAGCTCCGAAACGTTTCCAAATTGTTTTTCAACAATGTGGAGATCCATTTAACGAAATATTCAATTTCAATTATTGAAATTTATTACTGAATCATCGAAGAATATAATATTGCCTTGGTGAATAAAATATAAATTGATTATTTTGAACAAGAATGAACAGTTGATATTACATGAGATATACCAGTATCAGCTATCCTCTATAGAAGACAGTGACAAGGCAGAGAAGCACCAACGTTGTTCTCCTACCTTTCTTCACTGCCATTATAACGTGGACCACTCTATAGTTTCTGTAGAAAAGGTAAATAGGCGAGTGCATAATAAAACGGCATACAATGTGAAATTTTACACGCAAAAACTTAATATTACAATATAGAATAAACATTGAGTTAGTCACCTTTGTATGCTTCAAGTCGATTGAAATAACACTGAGCGTCCCCGACTCGATTTCGTCAGCCTCATTGCTGGTCCACTCCAGTTCCAGAACACACTCTTCTATGGTGGAGCTGCCGGGAAGTGACACTTTGCATTCGATGCTCTTTACACATGAAGAGCTGAAAACAGAAGGAAAATCTACAAATGTCTGAATTGTGTACAATTTATGGGGGAATCAAATCATTAACCAAACAGACTGGTAAGAAAAGTGTCTGCCTTCATAGTGAAAGACGTGATACTTGACAAATTAAATTATACAGTGACAAAGAGGCCAAGCTACTGGAATGTGCAGGGCAGGGGGAATGGGTGGAAGTTCTAGGAGATAGAACAAAGGGACACAAGTCACACTGTCTCCAGCTGGATGACATCAGACTCTCAGTCTCTCTCACTCTATCCCTTTCCTACTCATTCATCAGTAGAAGGGTTTGGACTTCTGGATGATACGAGAGCATTCTTTGGAAGTTTGATTGACAGGTAGTAAACAAGGAAGCGTCTCTGGAATGGTCTAGAAAGTTCGACTCTAGTATTAAAGAGGGACAACTTGGACATGTGAGTCAGTGTTGAGTATTAAGTTGACAGTGAACGAATATGAGCGGCGAGTGAAGGGACAGTGAACGTGTAGTGTTTTGATCAAGTGAGCTCTGTTTTTGTGGTATTTGAGTTCGGTGAAGTTCAAAAGAGTGTTTATCTGTGGAAGTCAATGTTTGTTAATCTCTGAGTAAGAGTAAAAATAACGTTTGTTCCGTTAGAGTGTAAGTTTATGTTTACTGTGAATTAACGGTCCATTGATTGACTATCAGCTGATTGTACTGTAGTAAGTGATATTGAATCTCATAGTAAGTCTTACAATCAAAATAGAGTTTAACAAACAACATTGTTATCTGTGTCTTTTTAACTGTTTAGTTTAGTCTGTGCCATCAAGTATTATGTTTAAAGTCGTTAAAAAAAATCAATATAATTCTCATTTGTAGTTTCACTCAAATAAATCCTGAACGAAGCATGTTAAAAACGTCACAATACATTAAACCCAATGTCACATTCTATACACACTAAAGACAATCATTTAATATACACTAAAGACAACAATTAATATACTACACTTTTTAATACACTCACACTTTAGAAACAACTTCGTAGCTCTCATATCCCCTCGTTTCTATGATTCGCCGATCTTTGAGTTCCTCAAGTATTTTGTTGCGCCACATTGACTTCGAGTTACTTTCAGCCAAACTGGACGATGATCCATCTAAAAACCTGTCAAACGGCAAACAAAAGATACCATCGTTAATAGTTTATCATCATTCAATATTTACACCTGTCACAAAAGTGTTATAGTTTTAATGGGTTGTCAAATCTTCCTATATTTTCAATCAATAGTATAGCCCACTCATATCTCAACAAGTGTAGATAGGATGCATAAGTACATTTGGTTATTACTATAATAATCATTCAAATAGATTGCATATACCACAAGTACGGTTATCAAAGACCTTAAGGCGGGATGCACACCGGAGAAACGCGTTTCGTGAAAAAAATTCAGGAAACGTGACTCGAAAGTTGCTCGCAATCGACTGATAAAATTAAGCAGGGAACGTTTCTTTTGTATGCATGCGCGAGTGAAACGGATTGCATGAAACAAATTTTATGAAAGAGGGCTTCACGAAATGCGTTTCTCCGGTGTGCATCCCCCATAAGAAGCCATGTAAATTTAGGTTTGAGAATCTTCAATTACCTTCCACAAGAAATGAGAAATTTCCCGTTTTTGAAGTTTAAAGATGCGCTTTACAATTTTATTGTAAAAAATCTCTTTTACAGCTTGAAAGAGTTCTATGAGAAGTGAGTATTTGAATGTATTATTACTTTTTAAAAATGTATAGTTTGATTTTATTATAACTTATATTGTATATACATATATTAAGATGTAGTTGAATATTATAACTATCATTGTCTAATGCAGTCATGTGATTGTTCTTGGACAAATAAAATATTCTTATCGGAAAAAATACATTTGTAGGAAAGTTAGTCTGGGAGGAACAAATGAAAGAAGCTTACCAGTTGGGCGGGAAGCTAGGATCGATAGTGACGGCACCCGCCTCGACACACGACCAGAGCAGCGGCTGCGCGTTGTAGCACTCTCCGTCGGCGGGGTCGTCCCTCTCCCGGAACACGGCGCGCTCGGCGTCCAGGTCCAGCGCCGATCCGGGGTCTGTGTTGGGGTCGGCCTCCATGCCCACCAGCGAGCCCACGCTTCGCACCGGGCTCCACGCTGTCAGGCTGCGGCTGGTGCGTTGCTGCGGTTGCGGTTCCTGGTTGTCTTCACCCTCCTCGTCCAAGTCGGCCATCCTGTCTTGGCTGACACACAAACAAGAACAAATACAATTCAATAGACGGAAAATAGGGAGGGTCTCAGTACCTCAAGATCTCAGTTCATCAAGTGATTGATTGATGAAGTACTATTTTGAACTATTATGAAGTTGAGACAATGGCCCATATGAATAAAGTTGAGCATTTGCTTATACTTCTAAAATATGGAGCATAAAATGCTTCATTTTCTATGAATAAACGTAAGCAAAACTTTTTGCTCATGCTCATCAAAAAAAAGTTTGAGCATTTGCTCAAAAGTAAAAGCTTATGCTCAAAATTGTATGAATAAACTAGAGCATTTGCTCAACTTTTGAAGCAAATGCTTTAAAAAATGAGTCTAGTCTGGAGCAGCTTTTCACCTTTTGCTCATAGTAAAATGGCTCAACTAATTCATGTGAGTAAGAGGAAACTATACCAGATACTATCATAACCAATAGTTGAGAACTATAAAACTCTTTTTAGATACAACCATGATATATATCACTATTATTCCTACAAAAGAATAAATACAAAATATACCTATCCGATATAAAGATAGCCATCACAGAATAGAAAATAGGCATTTAAGAAGATGAGAGTGTAGACGATTATAAGAAGGCTATTGAGATTATAAGATTATGATAAATATTATTATAGAGAAGATATTTTTTCACACTATTATTTCTAACTCAACTAAAATTCTAAACTCAACTAACCTAAAACTCATAAAATTCATAAATAGATTACAGAGCAGACGACGCAAACACAAGCGGTGCACCCTACTTGCATATTTAGCGCTTCCGTGAGCTATAAAAACAAAGTAAGGCCACAAAGGCGAATCAGCTGATGAAAAATCTTTAGAATGCGTGAGCATTTGCTCCAGAGTTCAGGAGCATAAGGTAAGAGTGAAAGGTAAAGCTTATTCATATAAAAATGAGCAAATGCTTATGCTTCTACCTAATACTCATGAGCAAAACCTTATGCTCCATGCTCATGCTCATGAGCATATGCTCTGTTTTTATTCATATGACCCATTTAGTTGGTCAAGTTTCACGGCATCAAAATTTCGTATATAAGGCTCGCTATTAACCACAGGAGACAGGACACGTGTTTTGACATTGGCGAATGGCTTCGAACAAAATGTTTTGAGGTTAGATTTTTGTATCTTTGTTTCTTTGTTGTTTATGTTTTCTTCGCTGCTCTATTTGATGTTAAATTATTTTTGTACCATTATAATTTGTAATTTTCAGTGGTTTATTTATTGTTAGTGGTAATTTATTTCATTTTGGAACCTACTGTCAAACAGCTGTTTTTCAATCGAAGCCTTTCATGTGAACGTCTTTTTCGTTTGAAGACATGTCCGTTCACACATGTTCGACACACTTGTCCTGTCGTTGATGGCGCCTTAGTCTTCAAGTCAGCTACACCGTAGCACACTAGTTACCGAGAGATACATGCAGGGTGTCAGTTCGTCAAGTTCTCAGTTCACCAAGTACCTATTTTGACCCATTCAAGTAAATTCATGAGGCGTTTTGTTGGTGGGGAGTCCCTTGCGGGGCGGGAAGGTCCCACCTGGCCTGAATATATCAAGTAAATTCATGAGGCGTTTTGTTGGTGGGGAGTCCCTTGTGGGAAGGTCCCACCTGGCCTGAATATATGTCTGTATAATATGCCTGTATAATTTGAGCTTTAAATGGGCCTTACGATGACAATCGTAAGCCGGGACTGACAATTCAACGTGCTCATCCAATAGCAATATACAAGAATGCTTCTAATTCGACAGTATAATTGTTGAAGTGATAATTCTAAGTATAATAATGACTAATGATTGATACATCTGTTAGTGAAATTACCTGGTGATGAGAGCGGGCCCCTCGACACTGCCTCTCTCGCTGTCGGCGTCCTTGTGGTGTCTGCCGGGACCCGCCCATATCGGCTTGATGTTGAGTGAGGTGGGCGCAGACCGCGACGTCTCATCCGCCGACCAATCACCGTCGTTCAGCCTCGGCTTGTGCTCCTGTTTACCATAGATAAAGTGTTCCAATAAATAGATGAATCAAAACTCCTACTTCTCTTCTATCAGAATTAGTAATAGGAACAGTTTTGGGTTAAGCCTTTTGGTTCTTTTCTAATTATGATTTGAGTATCATAAAATGTAAATAAATAATCCTTCGCTGACCAATCGCTTTCGTTTAGCCTCTGCTTGTACTCCTGCTCACCATAAATGTTCCGTTCCAAATGATACAGTGAACGAACATAACCTAATTGTTGGACTCATCTTCATCAAAATTTGGAAAAGGAGCATTGTGTATCATAAATGTATATAAATAAACACTATCGCACCTTTATAACACTTAGGCTCAACTCACACTTACGTGACTCAGGTCGAGAAGAAACTCCACTCTAGTCGAGAGCATGTGTTTCTAAATGGTGGCACTCAGACCAGTCGATTCTAGTCTCCGCGATGTCACCATTTGAAAACACATTCTCTCGACTAGAGTCGAGTCTCTTCTCGAACTGAATCGCGTGAGTGTGAGTTGAGCCTAAATGCCATTATACACCGCCATTGCGTAGCTTGAAAGACGTAGCCGAAGTATCTCCTAATGTTAATCAATCTGTCCATTTCAAACGCTTCGCCGGTAAATAGACATACGCTGCATAGCTAAATGACCGGATTGAAATGGACAGATTTATTAACATTAGAAGATGCGTCAGCTATGCTACACTGCAGTGTAAAATGACCTTAACATTAGTTATTGATAAGTTGAAAATTTATTAATGAAAAAATAATGAATACATTGAAATATAAAAGTAAGAACTAAGATTGAAGAGAATGACAGTTGTAATTTTTGAAAGAATAAAGTGCCGGTTACACAAAAGCCGGTTAAATTTTAATCGTGATTAATTCCACGAGAACCAATCAGAGAAGCCGTCTTTTCAAAAACGCCTTCTCTGATTAGTTCTCATGAAATTAATCATGGTTAAAATTTAACCCGCTTTTGTCCAACCGGCACTAAGTATCACAAATAGATATAATTGACTGAGTGCTGGTTTCCGAGCTCGGGATTTAGCTAAGTTCTAGACTTTAAACAGCTGGAGTCAGAAAATTGGCTTTCCGAAACGGGGAGTAGTCGTAGTCATAGTCAAAGTCACGTTTAAATCAAACTTCGAAAAAGTAGAAAATTGAACACAAAATAAAATAAAGAGAAAATAGTGTAAAGTTTCAAATATTTTGAACTATTTAGGAATGTTTCATTTCTATAAAAATGAGAAAATAAAGATTTATTTTGCTGCAACTATTTACTGCGACTACGCCCCGTTTTGGAAAGCCAATTTTCTGACTCCAGCTGTTTAAATTCTAGAACTTACCTAAATCCCGAGGTCGGAAACCGGCCCTAAATTATTTGGAATGGACTTAAATTGTGGGAAACATATATTTACAATTCAAATATGTTTATTTCATAATGTTCCAAGGAGATCAATACTGTCAACTCTAAATGCAATCAGTTTTGAAAAAAAAATTGTTTTGTGAATAGAATGATACAGATGGTATTCAAATTCATTGGATTAGCGAAAATCTTTTTTTCGCCACACTGCACAGAAATCAGCTGTTTTCCAGTCCCTACGTAGATCTGAAAGACATTGTTTGCAAACGACTCTCGTCTGACGTCAGAACAGGTTTCTTTCCGGCTAAGGCCGGAAAGAGTACCCTTTCCGGCCGCTAACATGGAACTAAGAAAGGTGAGACTTTTTAACTTTTTTGAAAATGTGTTTGGACAACTATGCCATATGGTGCATTGTGTTCAGGAGGGTGAGATCGTAAATTCCCACCCCACTTTGAGTACCCTACGACGTCTGGTTCTTGAGATATGAGACATCAAAGTTTCCCCCCCTCATAAAACATTCTTAAACAATTTATTATTCTTATATAGCTGATGCCAAAAAGTTAGGCGGCTTCATGGGTCACATGGTGTAACCTACTCACAGCTGATGCAATGCATCTATTTATTGTCTCTTTTGATTTAAAAATCATGACCTGAGCCAAGCTAGATGACAACTCTACTTGACAACATCAGCTGTTGGAACGCACAAGAGACCCACAAAACCGCCTAACTTTTTGGCGTCAGCTATACCTGTAGTGTGGCGAAAAATATCGTACGAGACTCTCTCAGAAAGGTGTTTACGGTATTCGGATAACATATTCCCGGGCTCGGCAAGCCTCGCCCGGGAAACTATACCGTAAACACTAACTTTCTGTGCTTGTAGCGTAATATACTATTATAATGACAAACTTGATAAGGAATTTTGTCAATACAAGATAAAATGACTTGAGAGTTATTGCAGAATCACAAAAAACATGTTGAGTATTTGTATTTTCTAGGTTTTGTTAGGTTAGGTTAGGACTTGACTGACCAGTGAGTTGGTGCTCCTGTGCTTGGGCCGCTGCTTGTGTTGGCTGCTGGCAGTGGACCACACACTCGCCGTGCTGCTGGCCCGGCTCGAGCAAGTCAACGCCTGCATCACTCGCCATCGCTTGCCCGTCAGTTCGGCCGCACTCACTCCTGTGCGAAAGTGGATCAACCTGTCCTCACTGTGCACACCCCACACCTGCAAACAATTCATTCATACTGTCTTTAATTCATAAAAACTATTATAAAATCGAGAAAGAGATTATATTTTCATATAAATATAATAAATCTGTGATGGAATTGAAACAATTATTAACAGTAATAAACAATTAATATTATATCAGATATCTTTAATCTGAGCTATTAGGTATAGAAGGCAGTGGATGAGACTTGGTAATTCTGTTGAGTCATCCTATCATTATTTCTACTGACATGAATTCCACATAACATGAATCTCAATGTAGATAATTATCTCTCATATTTCTCATAACTCTACTCTTATTTTGTTTTTAGTATCTCCTAAACAGTTTTTCCGACATGGGGTGAAGTGCAAAGTATTTCTTTGTTCTCCTTATATAACGCTCATATGAATTATATATCTTTCATTTCTGGTTTCACCAAGCTTGGTCAAGACATTTGAACATGGTCAAATCATGTACGGTTTACAACAAGTGCACTGAAACGTATCAAATGGTGATACAGTATAATTCCAGTACACACAAATCGTAACGATCTTGGTTAAACTGGGCATGAGACATAAAATTCATTAGGAGTGTTATTGATATGTTTGTTAACTACAAGGAGAAAAAAGAAATACTTTGCACTTCACCCCATGTCTGACTTCATGAAAAACTGTTTAGGATCTACTAAAAACAAAATAAGAGTAGAGTTATCAGTAAGATGAGAGATAGTAAATCTATAGTGGAATTCATGTTATTAATCCAGTAGGATGACTCGACAGTGTTGCCAGGTTTCATATTCCCACTGCCTCCTATAGTAAATAGCTGAGATTTATGACATCACTTATTACATAGCCACCTCTAATATAAGGTCGCGGCCTACGATATTGCAACGTCGCAGTGTAGGTCTACAAGCTAATACATGATTGGTGAAAAAGATCAGCTGGTATTTTTTAAAATCTTTTGCAACGTCGCAGTGTAGGCCTACAATCTAATACATGATTGGTGAAAAGATCAGCTGGTATTTTTTAAAATCTTTTTCACCAATCATGTATTAGATTCTAGGCCTACACTGCGACGTTGCAATATCGTAGGTCGCGGCCTTGTATTAGAGGTGGCTATGCTTATTATCATGACAGATCACTTCCATTTATTATTATAACACTATAGGTTTTCCACCATCAATAGTAATGGGTATATAGTTTGATGTGTCCATCCGATAATACGGGAGTAACCTGTTCAAAAAATGTTGGTGATGAGTGGATTTGAACCCGGTATCTCTAGGCTGAACTCACGGATCGCACCTGATTATTGGGAGCGACAGACACCATGGACATCTCGCCGACCATCTCCACCCAGCCGGAGCCACAGGGCGACTCATCGACGCCATCTTGACTGTTGCTGGTTTGTCCTCCGGCCGCTAGACTGCGCACTCCGCGTCTGAACCAGACTCGCCTGTCATTGGTCACCGCCCACACCGCGCTACTGCCTACCGACACCCATGCCAGTTTCAGTTTGTCCTCCGGCGGGGCAACATCTGTCCAGCTCTCACCTGATACCAACACGTCAACACATAACATAATAATACGAGTAATAATATACAAGCAAAAAAAAATAGATACATAACCAACAAATAAAAAATATGAAGGATGCGATCACATTGAAGGCGTGTATGTGCAAGTGCTCGACAGATCATGCATGATCCGAAAAACAAAATGTGGAAAGTGAAATTGAAACACGTTGTGATTTGCAAGTAACTGCTCACACTGAACGCAACCACCAATTGTACGCTTTCAGTGTGAGTGTTTGTTTCTCATCTGTTAATCTCATCAATTAACCTACTCAACTATGGGTAACCCATATACTAGAGCAGGTATTAGTAGCAGTAGCCTAATAAATTTTGGGTGGGTGTGGAAATTTATTGGGTAAGTTGTGCTCACTTATTGTTCGAAATTATATTCTCTGTATAATGTCTTCCAGTTGTTATAATCCAGTTTTTAAGGGTGCTTTTGAGTTTTCTATTGACTTGATTTGTGCAGGATTTAAATTGTGGAGTTTTGGGGCTAGGTGGTTGAAGTGTCGTTGATATGTTGCCTTCCCAGCCACGTTTGTAATAAGGAGGTTTCTATTTATTGTTTTATGATTTTGGTTTCTCTGTTGAAAGCTTTATGGGTTTTAGTGTAGTTAGCAAATGATTTCCAGGGATTAAAGCTGTTTTGCGACCATTACACTAAATTCATTGTCTGATGGATAACTAGGTGGCTTCTGCTTGATTATCTTATTAGTTTCCACTTTTGAAAGGGGGTCAAGGTGCACGTAGTTTGTTCCTCAACCTACCAAATTAAATGCCGTCAATCATGTTTGTGGAATTGTGAAATTAAGCTACAATGTTGTAGATAAATATTGCAAAGTATATTGTAAACTACCTGTGGCCTTCCACCAGTGATTCCCGTAATGAACAAGTCGCGTCCGCACCAGAACGTCCTTAATATGATAGTGACGATAATTTTGAACAACACATTTTGTACATAAATATTGTAAAGTAGCAACTACTTAATTTTGTGAAATTGAACAACACATTTAGTACAAAAATATTGGACAGTAGATTGTAAACTACCTGTGGGTCTCCCGCCAGTAATTTCCGTCCTAACCAGGACGCGTCCGCTCGTAATTATTACAGTGACTATGATTTTGAACAGCACATTTTCTACATAAATATTGCAGAGTTGATTGTAAACTACCTGTAGGCCTTCCGCCGGTGATTCCCGTCCTGACCAAAACCCGGCCACTCCAGAGCAGAGCCCACACAATGCCTGTGGGACCACAGCTGATACTCTTCACCTCACTGCCCTGAGGCACCGGCACCGAACTCCAACGGATGCCTTCGGGTGACGTCACTGATACGCCCGCACGCCACATCACCTTCACACAACCAATACATCATTCAAACAGTGTTTATTTTATTCATACATACATATAATATAATTTTAAACTCATTATGAATGATTGCTGAAGGAACATCAGGCATGAAGCTCAAAACTGTTCCTTTCCCAAATGCTGATAGTTTTGATATTGTTAGTACAATTATAATGATGAACAATGAATGTTTACAGATGAAAATGAAAAAGAGATTGTACAAGTGCTAACTTTTTGCTGATTGGCATTAAAACTAGTCTTAGAGACTTACTGTTCATCTTTAATTCACTATAAATCTTATTATATCTGTAATTGAACATGAACAATAAGATACATATATAATAAGCATAGCATCATCGTGTTCGTGGCACAGTCTGTACGCACCTTAAAACTATAATACTTCAGTTCATCCACTGATCCAAGTAGTTCTTAGATTATGAGATCAGTAAAAATTATAAAGTCTGCATAAATTATCACAAATTGATTATAAACTAGTTCAAAAGGCTTGATTCTCTTCAATCTCCTGGTTGAATGCTAATGAATATGAAATAATTATTAAACCATCTTTCAAATTACATTCTATCAACCACCCAGAAGACTTCCGCTACTGTAAATATTGACAACATGGTAAGCAGCTGGAACATTCCATGAGAGCTACTATCCAAAAAATATTTGCCAGGATAGTTGCAATCAATCCAGCACTGCTAATCGAAGATAAATACATCAAGTATCAAGTAGTTATCATCCTGAACAGTTTAACATATCAACGCTTAATAATTTAATGCAATTTTCTTTCTGTGAAAATTGATTGCTGGATTACTCACTCGACCATGTGCAGTGACCGCCCAGACTTGCATGCTTCCCGCCACACTGCCGGGCACAGACTGACCTCCAACGCAAACATCAATGAATGGTTCCTAAATTACAAACAATAATAACTGTGTAAAAATATTATCAATCGATAATTCAAATGTGAATATGCAAGTACAACAAAAACGACAATTGTCACAATCACTAATTGACTAAAACTTTTGCGAAACTATTTACGGTTGGTACACCACCATCGGTCTTTCAGATTCAGATTGATTTCTACGAGAATTGCAGATTTGACGTCTAGTGAGATATTTGTGACCTAGTGTCACAACAATAGACGAACTAAAGAAAAACATTTCAAACGAAATCAGTTCCATTCCCCAAGCGTTGCTACACTGTAATTTCACCAAGGTCTATAAAAACTATTTATAATATTTATAGTTTCCACCAAGGTCTATAAATACTATTTATAGTAGATATTTTATCTATTTATAGACCTTGGTTTCCACAACAGCCATAACATACTGTAAATGAAGAATGAGAGCGCATCTTTCTGATATCATCTCAAGAAGTAAAGAGACACTTTTGGGGACATTTTGATCATATCATCATGAATGCCACGATCAATACGTGCCATTTAATTGAATGGTTTCAAGAATTTATTCGTGGACATGAAATTATTTATGAATCTCCAGTTATTTCCTTACACCAAGTTTCCATAACATGCAGTGTACGCCGAATTTCAGTACATCTTTCCGATGTAATCTCAAGAAGTAGGGAAGTACTTCTGGACATTTTGATTGAAGGAACATAAATGACATGATAAGTACATGTAATTTCTAGGTATGTTTCATCCTTTCTTTTTTTCCAGCACACCCCACTATGAAGCCTGTTTTTGTATTTTATTAGAAATTTATTTTTGATTGTGATTTTTTGTGTGTTGATTTCTTTTATGTATACTGTATTGAATTTAATAAAATTATTGATTGAGTTTCATTAGTAATCAAATAGTTTTATGAATTTATTCTTGTAAATAATATTATTTCAGAATTTTCGTTCTTCCTCCGCCACGCTGTATGTGAGAGACTTCTTTTATATTCATGAGAAGGGATATTCTATACTGAAAACATAAATTTAATCATCTTCAATTGAAAAACTGTTTTTATAATATAAACGACCATTTCAGTTTTAATATTTATCATTCAGAATTACACAACTTACAGATAAGTACCACAGGCTTATAAGCCCAAAACGTCTCCAATTCTAATTTATACAACAGTCAAAATGTAGCTAGGTTAAGGGTCACTTCAACATTCTTTAATTACCCACTCAATTTACAATTCAAAACACACAAAAATAATTTTCAAATTAAAAAAATACTTCTAAATATTGACAGTATACTGATGATTGATGTGATTTGTATGGATTGTTGACATAATCCATACAATATTACGAGGATATGCCATCCTATTTATCTCTTTTCTGTATAGGGCTACTTGTAATATAAATATAAAGAAAAATAAAAATCGATATGAAGTCACTTCATATCACTTGAAAATAATGGCATCAATGTTGAAACATGTTGTGATAAAATAATTCAAAAAGGGTAGGTTACTGAGATTTTTATTTTTCTTTATATTTTATATTACGAGGTATTGGGCATTGTTTTATAGATGAAATTTTTAGGCTAAAATCTGAGCTTTCGTGAGTTGTGGCCAACTTTTAGTTTCTTCTCCATTTTCGGAATTCTTGATCCAATAAATGAGTGATGAGTAGGAAGTAGCCTACTTGATATAAGCGATTTGCTGACCTTGGTGGGATCCTTGTGGAGAGGCGCAATGGCGCACCATGAGTTCATGGCCGAATAGCGTCGGTAGCGCACCCATTTGCGTCTGCGCACACAGGAGCTCCATTGCTTCTGCGGATGGTAGGTGGCTGGAAAATCAACTGCGTATGTCCATCCCTAGAACGCACACCAGTTATCATCATACTTGAATAAGCTGAGAATCCGGGTTGAAGGCATCCAGCTTAAATGTATATAATCAGTCAACCAATCAACTCTAGCCATTCAACAGTTTGAAGAGAATCTCAATACAATTTCATTCAAAAAGTTTTATTGAAACAATTTATTTTATTTATTTATTTACAATGCAAATAACAATAATGTAATAAAATTGGTATATAGAATAATAAGGTAGTCCTTTTGCTATTTTTCTTCCAAATTTATAGGTGACACAGTCCAAGATAAGATTAGAATTCCACGTGTACAATTTTTATAAAATTTTAGTCAAAAATAAACATATATTTTGAATTTAGATGGCTTGAATTAAAAAATTGATTAGAAATATTTCACTCAATTACCACTTGTAACGAATAATATTGAGTTATTTGAGAAAATTTGGAACTATTGAAGAAACACAAACTTGTAAACACTAAAGATAATGAATCTTCAAAAATTAACATAAGATATCATACAAGATCTACTGTGAAACTTAAAATTGTCTGAAAATATTATTGAATTCAATTTGAAAGATAATTTCTTTAAAGTTCGGCAGTCTAGGCTCTCAGTAACTGTAATAATAATATCAGTAGCTCAGTGACTGTAACATGGTAATAATGTTAAAGTTTATTATTATTCTCGTATAATCAGCTTGGTATATTATTCACATATTATTTTAACAAAAGCGTTGTTCTTGCAATCACTTCAATTCAGTAATGCTTGGATTGTATTTAGTTCACCTTAACTATTTAACCTGTTTTTCTATCCTCAATTGTATTATTTTCATAACTTCTTATCATCTTACTGTATTCATGACTTACACTTGATTTACTTTTAATTACTTATGCTTTTCTTAGACTTATTGATATTCTTATGCATTTTGTAAATTTATTATTTTTTCTTATCAAGTTAACTTGTTTAATATGATTGTAAATAGTATTGAAGACTGTTTTGGGCTTAATGCCTGTAGTCTTCTTTGTTTTTGTAATAAATAAATAGGTACTAGTTGAGAGGACCGAAGTAATTACACATTTCATTTTTTGGATAAGCTTCTCAGAGACACAGAGTATAGGAATTGTCAAAGCATTCATAACACAAAAAAAGAAAAAATGCACAAAGAAACCTTCTATACACAAGAAGTATTTACGATTATGTGTTAACAACTGTTATTTAAAAACTGGCTTCAAAAACAAACTTGTTAAAAAAAACAAACGAATTTGATAACTTGGAATCGTAAGAACCAAAACCCGACTTAAATCACCCAAATTTAACGACTTGACCTGCGTTATCTGCTATTTCAACTGTCATTATTTTTTAATACTTCTCCTATCTCGACTTATTACTGATTTATCGAATAACATAACTTAACAGATAACAAGAGATAGCTGGCTAAGGCCCGTATGCAGATACACCGTTTATACGGAGAAAAGTCAGCTGTTCATTTAAACCCCGTATGAAACAAATTATGATAAAATTTATCATATTATGCATAAAATTTATTTATATATGCAACCATATCTACAAGTAAACGTGGTTTAGCGTTAAACGTAGTGTTAGCATATGACCCTATCGCCTATGGCCCGCCGCAAAGTAGACCCACGCTGATCCACGAAAAGCAACCCACGCCGTGGGATGTTTTGTAAACCATTGCTAGGCTTCTCCAGACATCTGTGTAATGATAATAATACTTGTAATGAATAACCCACTTGTCAGATGATTGATTATGAATAATTCTACAGCAATAGTTTACTACAGCACGGCGTGGGTTGCTTTCCTTGGATTAGCGTGGGTCTACTTTGCGGCGGGCCTAGTCAAAGATCATGAATATTTGTTTCATTTCTCAATTTATTATGGGCTCCGTCTTTGGGGTAACTCAAGTGATATGAAGAAGGCATTTATTTGGCAAAAAAAAGCAATTCGCTGTATTGTTGGTCTAAGGAGTGTTGAAAGCTGTAAAAATAGTTTTATCGAGCTTGGAATCATGATTCTCCCTTCAATGTACATTTATTGTAACCTGGTCCATGTTAAAAAAAACTAACTCTATTAACAAGACATAGCCATCAGCATGAACATAGAACTAGAAATAGGAATAACCTAATTACCCCATACATCAGACTGCAAAAAACATTCAAAAGCTATAAGTATCAACAATACTTATTATTCAATAAATTACCGACAACAATAAAAAATCTACCACAAAAAATGTTCATATCTACAGTAGCATAATGGCTCAAAAAACAGGCTTTTTATACAATTGACGAATACCTAAGTCATAACGTGAGCATCTGACTGTTTTATATTATATTTGTATATGTATACATATGTGTACATGTTTAATGTTATGTATATATGTGTTAGCGGTACGATATATTGTTAGTATATGCACACATGATGTTTGTTTATAACATTTGTAATGTTCGATGACAAGAATAAAGATTATTAATTATTGATTGATTATATCACTACACATATTCCTCCGTAGTATAGAAGACTACCTTTACAACTCCTTCTCAGAGGCATCGCAATTTTTCCAAATGAGTAGGAAGTTTTCTAATAAACTTATTTAGAAAATATAGTGCATATTCTAGTATATTTTGTGAATATTTGAGTAAGACAATTTTCACTGACGTCATCATCGAGCTGTTGGCCTTCGAGCGACGTCTCAATGTGCCAGTTGCCCTCCCACTGCCAGGCCATGGACGGCAGTCTGATGCGTTCCATGCATCGCTCAGTCAAACCATCTTCGCTCGAGAAGTTGAACCGATCTGTTGGAAGCAGACGCTTACTGAAACCGTCCAGAGGCAGCCAGCGCTGCCAAACGAACAAATTGTTCAATTTAATGTTATCAAATCAAATTAAGTTTTATTCACAGATTCCGTATTTAAGCTGAGTTTATACCAAAGTTATTAACAAAATGTTAATAACTTAATCCTTATAGATTCTATTAGATTGAATGGAACTTGACAAACACATGTGTTCATCATGTGTATGATGAGATTTGTTTAATCTAATAGAATCTATAAGGATTAAGTTATTAACATTTTGTTATTAACTTAGGTGTAAACGCAGCTTTAGTACATGGAATTGAATTTATTATTTTACAATTAAAAATTACAGATTCATAAAACATGGATAAATGCACTAATTTTAAGTAGATTATACCTATAGCAATTTTACAAAATAATTGAAACAGAACTCACATGGACCTGTTGTAGAATGTGTAAAGTATCAGGAGAATATATGTTTGTTTGACCTTCCTTATATATTATGCATTTAAGAATGAAAGAAGCTTCAATATTCCACCCGTGCGTGATCATAATACAAAAAAAAGGTAGTATCTTCATCAATCTAGATTGGAGAGGAATTTACTGTTTGCGATTGGAAATGTATGAAATATTTATTTTGTCCAAGTTTATTTATCATTTGTAACTCTTTTTTTTGTAACTGGGCACCCGCCGAAAAGCCTTCGGGTTTGGCAGAACCCTCAATTGTTTGTATTCCGAATAAAGTTTTTGATTTGATAGTGATGATGATTCTGTGAAATGCATAGGACATTAATAATAATTTCACCACCATGATATATGTCGACCGATAAGCGGTCAATGAGTGTTGAGTTACCATTTAGAAAATAGTTAGTAGACAATTTGGTGAATGGTTAATAAACCATTTTGTACTGTTACATTCGATACCATGTTACGTCAACCCTTTCAAAAACCTGCACGAAGATCAGTGTCTGCTATGCCTGTGTGCCAGCAACTGTCGAAACGTGGCATTTTTTTATTTTTCCAAGTCTCTGAGTTGATCAGAGCCTCTACATAATCCCATATCAAACCACAACTTTTCAAAACAAAGAATTTTTTATTTGTAACAATACATGACGCCCCATTAGGTCGTAATGTATAACTTATCTTTCTCTCGTTTCGAGAAACAATTCAAGTCTTATTGCCGATGAGTTGGGGACTGATGCTTTGATACATAAGAAAAAGCAGTACCACACTGACACTTTACTGTATAAAAATATTTAATAATAATAATACGATATAACGTCATTCATATGGTAGGCTATTATACTTTTGAAATTACAAAAAAAAAACATTGAGTATAAGTGTAGACGGTCACTTACCTGATTTTCGTATGACTCCTCTTTAATACGGATTGGAATGTCAAGGCCATGAACGTGTACATAGATCTGGCGATCACCTCCTACTGCCCATAAAAAATGCGGAACTGCTGACAAATGCTTGAAGTCTAGACCAAGGTAGGGAAATTCACGCCACTTGCTACTGTTGGTTGCTAGGCCAAAGACTCGTCCCTCATTGTTAATTGCAAATAGCATTGAAGTCGGCATTTTTAAGCAAGAATCCATATAAATCTTTTTTTAAGGTTATGTTATTTTTTTCAAATTTTATGAAATTAATCATGTTTGGATGGTTTCTATATTAATTTTCCCATTGTTCGAGTGAAATTTGCAATTTTTGTCTGCAATTAGAGTGCATTTGTGCAATTTTTATGCAAAAATATCATCTCCCCTATAGTATTCAAAAATTGAGTGTTTTGCATTTTTAAAGCATTCAAATGGCTACTAACAGTATTTCTATGAAGGAATGTGATCAAGACTTAAAGGAAAAAGGTGGGACTGTAGAAAATTCCAATTTAAAGCGGTTTATCAAGTTGGTGAAAGGTCTCAATACGGTCTCCAAAACTGGGGCAGAAAAGGCTTTGAGGCAGATCAGAGATGATATTTTAAAGCATTCCGAATGTAGCAAGTATTTATGTGATAATAAAGCATTTAAATCTATCACTCAATTCCTTGATTTCCCCAATGAGAAACTTTTGAATCTGTCCATTAGTATATTGGCTACTTGCTGTGTCCAGAAAGAAGCAAGAACTCAGGTGAGTAAATGCAGTTATTATATACCTTATATACCTCCTTCTTCATCCATTACCCACATCTGTGGGATCGATGGCGTCATTACACAATAAAAACAACAATTTCATACTCAAGTCAAGATCAAGATGGCAGAAAGTGACTAAGTAGTTAAAATTTGAGTCAGATCATCACTCATGTATTCACGCACTTCATAGTAGGCTCTGACTCTCATAAATCCAGTCACCACTCTCTCAAAATCACGCAAATCCAACTGCTTCACTCCTGCAGGCAGTCTATTGAAGTAGCGTAATGCTGCACTCCCATAACACACCTGCGACCTCTGAAGACGTACCCTCGGGATGTCAAGCAGCTCTCGATGCCTAGTGTTGTGATGGTGCACATCATTCCGAGTCAACAAACCATGCTGATTCTTCTTGACATGCAGCAGGCAGAGAAGAAGGAAGTGGCTGACAACTGTCATAATACCCAGTCTTACAAAAAGGGGCTTGCAGTGTGCTCGATGTTCACTAGCAGTTATAATCCGTGCAGCCCGTTTCTGCAGCTTAAGTACTTCCACCACCCTTGCTGAATGACCCCACATGAGCAGACCATAGGAGATATGGCAGTGGAAAAGTGCATGGTAAGTCATTACCAGATATGCCTCTGTCACATGTCCCCTCAGCTTCAGCAACAAGAAACAAATTCGCGACAGCCTCCTGGTCACTTGTTGGATGTGGCTAGCCCAGTTCAGTTTTGAGTCCAAGACAAACCCTAACAGCTTTACAGGGTCCTGTTCAGCTGGCAGGCTGCGAGACAAACTGCAGATTATGTTTTGTGTCTTGTTCTCATTCAACTGAAAGCGATTTGCCTGGAACCATGAGGTTGAAGATTGGAGATGCTCTGCTGACAGTTCTAGCACATGCTGTAGGTCCACTCCAGATGACAATAAGGACGTATCATCAGCAAATAGCAGAGTCGAGCCGTTGTTGTCCAAGTCATTTATCATTATGATAAACAGGATTGGTCCCAGTATTGAACCCTGTGGCACTCCAAAATTCACAGGAAGTGGGCTGGAAGAAGCTCCTCCAAGAGACACCACTTGTGCCCTCCCAGTCAGGTAGGAATTCAATAGAGACAAAGCTGAGTCCACAATCCCATAGTAATGGAGCTTATCAGACAAAATTCCATGGTCAACGCAGTCAAATGCTCTGCTTAGGTCACAAAGAGTCAGTGCTAGGGATTCACCATCCTCAAATGCTGAACCAATCCGTTCAGCAACCCGATTTACCGCATCAAAAGTAGACCTCCCTCTGCGAAAACCGAATTGCATGTTTGAAAAAAGGTTATTCCTCTCAAAGAAGTCCTCAAGTTGGGGCTTGATGACTGCTTCAACCACCTTACCAAAGATTGGAGTGATGGATATAGGCCTGTAGCTGTTTAGGCTCTGGTGGTCACCCTTCTTGTAAACCGGAGTGGTTCTAGATGTTTTCAAGAAGTCTGGAAAGATGGCAGTCCTCAGGCAATCATTAACTGCCACAGCAAGTGGATCAACAATTTCCTCAATCACCTCACGAAGCATGAATGCAGACATTCCATACACATCAGGACTTTTCGATGGCTTGAATGATTTGACAATCTTCCTCAGGGCCAATGAAGTGATGGGGCGGAAGAAAGAGAGGCGTGCATGCACTGCTGGAACTCGTGCAGCCAGTAGTTCAGCAGGGTCTGCAGCAGCAGTGGGCAGTTCACCTACAATGCTATTCACTGATTCAATGAAGAAATCATTGAATGCATCCGGACTCGCAAACTCCAATTTTCTCACTGGCAAGGAACGATGAGAATTTATAACATCCCAGGCTGCCTTACAGCGGTTTGGAGCATTGTCAATTTTGGCTGCTGTTGCTAACATTCCTAGCCAACTCAACTTGCTTCTTGTAGATGGATTTAGCACGTCTATATCTCCTCCTGTCACCATCATCACCACCTTCACACCTATTCTTTAGAGCCAGCATAACTTCCTTGATCGCAGCAAGATCATCATTATACCACTCCTGATGACTCTTCATACGGCCCTGTCTCTTCTGTGGTCGCCGAGAGCTGTATGTCTTGAGAATTTCTGGAAAAAATTTATCAAATTTCTCCTGAAAGAATTTGAAGAAGTTCCCAAGTAAACCAGAGTCACCTGGGTTCTGAAATACTGCATCCCAAGATGTTCTCGCCAAGTCATTTTTAAAGTGAATCAAAGCAGTTTCATGCACACGCCTTGAACTGAAAACATAATTAGCATGCCAAGTAGGTGTTGCAGCACTCACCATGGAAGAGCCAGACATTGAAAAATTTGACACCAGTGCAGAGTGGTCATCACCATGTAGGTCAATCACCTTTGTCTCACAGACATCCTGTTGAAAACTTACTGCAACATTGTCCAAACAGGAAGGTCCTCTGGTAGGCTCGTTGCAAGTGATGTATAGGCCAAAAGATTTCAAAAGCTCTATGACATACCTTGATTTTTGATCATCACTAATAAAATTCACATTGAAGTCACCTGCTATCACAAAGCTGTAGTTATTAGAGTGTCTATTCAATGATAACAACAAACGTTCAAAAAGATCACAGAAGCTGTCAAAATTACCACTAGGCGAGTGGTACAGAGAAACAATAATTATATGGTAGGTGGGCACCATCACAGCAACCACCTCCAAGTCAAGCTCTTTACAAAATAACGAAACATCAATTTCAGTGAAGTCAATATCATTCCGTATGTAAATGGCAGCGCCACCACACCTGGTCAAAGTTCTACAAAATATTGATGCTATTTTGAGATCAGAAATGTGAGAGTAGAAATCAGACTCACACTCAGTCAAAAAATGTTCACACACACATAAAAAATCAAGCTTATGATTTTCAATAAACATAGAAAGAAGACCCTGCTTGGATCTGACACTCTGTGCATTCCAATGTCCTAAAGTAAAGTCATTATTTTTACTATCACAGTCAGTTATCACAGGCGATGATATTGGGGAGCTTGTTTCCCTAAAAAAACACGAGAGTTCATAACAGGGTTTTTTGACTCGAAAAATCGGCGGACAAGAGCACCAGAAGGCCAAAAGTTGGCACTCAGTAGTCCATCTACATCATCAGCAGACACCTCAATTTTAAAAGATTTATAGTTATCATACTTTGTTTTCAGTTCAGTACATTCAACTGTATTGATATGTCTATCTGATAGGAACTTTTTAACTGAAACACTGGATTCACTTTTATCAATTCTGGTTAGAAAGATGAAATTTTTATTACTTACAACTGGAGAAGATCTGTCAAAATTTGTTGTTTTAAGCCCTGAGACCTCGCCAGTACAAAGAACTACGTCATTTTTTGTTGAAATTTTATTCTTGACTGATTTTCGAGGTAGACTATTTGGTAGTGAGTGCGGAACAGCAGAATTTTTAGACATAACCTTACTATTTTTTCCATTGGAATTAAGAACAGGCGAGTTTACTAATTTTTCAAAATTTAATACTGCATGTTTTACATTACCGTTTTTCACCAAATTGCTTTTTTCAATCCGAGAGGTATTTTCCACAGCACTAGAAAACAAATCAATTTCAGGAGTATTCACGACAGAATCATTACTAGATATAACACAATTTTCTGAGCAAGTAAGTGAATGTATTTTCTCGACGGTCTCCAATCTATCACTCAAATCAACAACATTCTTGCTCATTATTTCAATTTTATTAAGTAAGGATTTCAGGTCTATATTTTCGGCATTAGTTTTTACAGATTTTTGAGTAGAATTTTCATGTTCTATGTTGCATGATTGAAGATGTTTAATCCTATCTTCAACAAGTGACGTCACAAGTACAGAACACGCATCACAAAACCACTTAATTTTGTCTCCCAGGTCTTGAATTTTTTTATAATTCAACGATGAGATATCCACGCACTTTATATGGAACCACACGTGACAGGGACCCTCACACATAAGCGCCGAATCACTGTTTCCAACAACTTTTTTACACGACGAACAACACGACTTGTCACTCTGAGAACCTGCCATCTTGATCCAAATGAGACTTCACCTGACCCTCCTCCCAGGGACGGAGTGACCGTAGGTGCTGTTACTCATGGTTTGCGGCTTCTCCCTTCACTATGAAGACCTGCAAGCCGCGGCTGGTGGTTCAAGTACTTACTGAGACAGTGCGAGGCATGAACCCCGAAGAGTTAAAATGCCGCCTTGACATGGACAACACTCAAATTTAATATTTAGTTGTTGGATGTAGACTATCATTATTCCTGCTGACTGAAAAAGTGGTCCGCATCCACACTCTCGCCATGACTACGAGTGCGAGAGTGTGGATGGCTTCCATGCCAGCGCTCGCCTTCAGTTGCCTTCGCTCCAATTTTTGTCGATACGAGACGTGCGAAGACGTCATTGGTGGAACAAGTCAAGTTACAACAGCCATGCATGCTTATTTTCAGGGGCCTTTTATAAAACATAATATTTTAACTATCTAACATCAATCTTCATAAAATATTTGACCGAATAATAGAGCACGGTCTCATCATGTAACCCTATCAGTCGTCCACAACGACATCAAGTATGTAGCAATCAGGTGTTTGCTTTACATTACTGGTTACATATTTCAAAATACCAAGTCCCGGGTTCTAGGAGACTTAGGCCCGTATGCAGATACTCAGTTTAAACGGAGAAATGTCAGCTGTTCGTTTAAGTTTAAACCTATTCCTACTACCTCTGTTTACGGAGGTAGTGAAAAAACTCATTATGATCAATTCAACCATATCTACAGGTAAACGTGGTTCAGCGTTAAACATAGAAGGTGCATATGATCCTTAATAAATTAGATAAACCATTGAATCTATACGTTTCATGGTTCAATAGATTTAAAACGTTTTCTAGAAACCAGACTTCAAATTAGCAATTTTCTAAAATAAATGAATATTATGCACTACTTTTGATTTGCAGGTCTATGAATGTAATGCTATACCGCAGATTGCAGCCGTGTTGAAGAACATATCTCAAGATGGGGTGCAGAACAGGGCTTGTCGACTGGTGGCCAATTTGGCCCAATCTGAGCTCATCGTGTACGAATTGCACAAGCACAAGGTTGTTGAGTCCATCGTCAAAATTCTAAGCTCCAACTCGTCATCTGGAACTCAACAGTCTGGCATCCGCGCATTGAGGTAACTTATGCATATCTATAATAAAATTGATTTATTTTCTTCTTCTTTTACAAAAAAAGAAGAATAATATAATATAGGTAATAGGCTAGGTAGGCCTAATCAGAAGGTAAGAAATCAGAAAGGAAATTACAGATGAAGCATATTCTTCACAAGAGATAAGAATCGGAAAAAAAATCAGTAAGTCAGTCCAGTCACTACCTCCATAAACAAAGCCTTAGTGCATTCGTGTGACGTCAGCACAGGTAGGGCTCCTACACCAATAAAAACACTATAGTGAGGTCCACGTTATAATGACAGTATTTGATCAACTTTAGTTTTGCTATCCTTGAATATCATTCGACAAAGCCGGTGATTCTATCCTTTTCTAGGTCCACAACGATGACAATTATGTTTAAAATATGACAATTATGTTTGAAATATAATTAATTGATGCAGATAATCGGTATCGCTATTCTTCTATCTTTATTCACTGCCATTATAACGTGGACCACACTATAGCTGATATAGATCAGCTGAAATCAACGAATTGTTATTGGTGTAGGAGCCCTACCTGTGCTGACGTCACACGGATGCACTACGGCTTTGTTTACGGAGGTAGTGGTCCAGTCCACATGAGTCCAGAAGCCTATGTGCAGGCAATCGATTGCTAATAAAATAATAATATATTTATTTCCACAAGAAAATAACAAAAAAAAACAACTTGTGCAAGTGTAAGAAAATAACCATCTACTTATAAATACTCTGATAATGATAATGACACATAATAATGAAATTCATAAAACAATTCATCACTTGAAAATAAAAAAAGAAATAATAATACTGATAATCTCCTTTCTTACCTAAACTATAGAGCTAGAAATAAAAAAGATGTGGAAATAGTCAATCATACAAGTGATAAAATCACGTCCGCATGATGGAGTACAGTTGGAGAGCAATGCAGTTAGACAATGAACAAAACAGAGACAGAAAAAGATAGAAATTCAACAAGGAAAATATATGAAAAATCAATCTAATAATAATCATCATAATAATCTATTATTCATCACGCAAGATGAAAGAAAAACATACATTAAAATATTCTCTAATCAACTTTTAATTAAACACTATTGAGCAACCAGGCTCGAGTATTTTGTATGAAAATTCAAATATTGTATTGGAATATTCATGTGTTTTGAATTAATTGGATGATGTGACAGATTGCTATGGGAATCGCTGGGCTACAACGACTGGAGCATGCGGCAGACAATGCTGCAAGCGTGCGTAGCGGAGGTGACAGCCGAAGCACTCAAGATCCAAAACAAAGAACTGACGCAGTGCGCGCTTCGGGCGCTCGAAGCGTTCACGCAACCGCCACGCGCAGCCTCCTATTGTGCGCATAACTTGCCTCAGTCACTCTACCCGCTACTCATTGCCAATCTCAGAGATCGTCAAGGCTGTCAGGTAGGATCATCATCTCCAATTAGAATAATTGAACAAGCTTCAGCGAGTTCTCACTTTGACTTACAGAAGGCCAAAGTCGTTGTCAGTCTGTGTGTATGTTCTACAATAACTTTAGAAAGAATTGATAAATCATCCAATTAGAATAATTGAACGAGCGTCAGCGAGTTCTCACTTTGACTTACTGAAGACCAAAGTCGTTGTCAGTCTGTTTGTATGTTCTACAATAACTTTAGAAAGATTTGATCAATCTGCTTCAAATTTTGGACACGTTTTCTTCGAACCTTTTCTACTGGTCAAGTTAGTTGGACAACAAAATTGACTCACTCCTTCGTTCTTTTTCTATAAAAATAAGATTGAAAGTGCATAAGAAAAAATTGTCAAGATTTATCATTTAGTCAGCTGAAGAATTCATTGCATGCAATCACTACAGTTTTTCCATTCATTCATATCACCAGCTGAGGCTATTTGGGAGTTATCACACGCGCTGATACATGATTTCAGCTGGTTAATATACAACATGATTTACAGCTAAACAACGACTAAATTCTGGTAAAAAGGCATTTATTATAGTGTTGAAGAGTTTTTAAATGGTAGGATGTTATAGTTTGTTCAAGTGTAGAATCACAGTTGTTATTTATTTGTAAAGTGTAGAAGAATGTTATAATTTATGTGACATGTGCTATATTTTTTAAGCTCCTGTTATTTTATTTATCTAATTCTGTTTTTCTCCAATACGTATTGACATAGCCAATTAAGCCAAAAGTGTTTTGGCTTAATAGAGTTGATTTGATTTGATTTCAAGTCTCAAGTCAAAAATAGGAGCTCACTACCTAGCGATTGAATGAGCTTCAATGATATCATATATTCGTTCATGTATCTATTCACTTATTTATTCATGTATTGATACAGGTAGCAGTGAACTTGACACAAGATAGCAGGGGCGTGATGATGCTAAACCAGAACTACGCACTGAAGAGCGTGATCGACCTGTTTGCCGCGTCTGTCCTGTCACCGCGGCGTTCCAAGGTTCCTGATGACGTCACACTTGCCAGCTCTGTGCTGCCGGGACTACAGCCGATGTCTTCCTCTGCCAATGACGTCACTACAGTGCGTCCGGCAACTAATGACGTAACTCCGGTGTCTTCTTCTGTGAATGACGTCACTACAGTGCGGCCGGAAACTAATGACATAACTCTGGTGTCTTCCTCTGTGAATGACGTCACTACAGTGCGGCCGGCAACTAATGACGTAGCTCCGGTGTCTTCCTCTGCAAATGACGTGCGGCCGGCAACGAATGACGTCACTGAGCCACTAGGACATGTCTACCTACTTTCAGTGCTGTTGTGCACACTTTGCAAAGAAGTGACTGGACGCACACAGCTGCTGAACTCTAGCAATGGCACCTCTGTCTTCCTGCATCTGTTGGAACAGCAGGAGCACAGCCACATCAAATCGCACCTGTATCAGGTGTTGCTGCAATTCACACTTGAGCCCAATACATTGCAGGTAGGATTTTGAAACTTTTTGCCAAATTCCTGATTACAATACACTTTACTGGCAACGCCAATCATTAATTGCAGTATCATAGTGTAAGCCTTCATCATTTCAATTGTGGACTTTTCATTGTAAGAAACTAAATTCTGTTTTGATGTTTGTAAATGTTTATTGATTTGATTTGATTTCAATTCTTAGCAATCACTGCAAATTTTTATTCATCAGCAGCCCTTTTGTTCTTGTTTCCAACCTATGGAATAATAATGAATATACATATAAACAAATACCACACGATCAATCACAACACAACTACATATTATTGCAATTTATGCAATAATAAATTGCACTTTGAAATAAAAAGTAAGGCTATTTTAATCCATTTTATTCCTATGAAATATGGTTTACCTTACGCCGGTTACACATTGGGCGGTTTCTGCCGCGGCGGTAACTTCGCCGTCGCCGCCGTTCGAGCAGTAGTCTATAGACTTAAATGGAAGCTTACACACCTAGCGGCAGAAACGCCGCGCGGCAATATTGCCGTTGGCGGCAGCTGTGCAGCCGTCCACTGCCACTGCGGCTGGCGTTGTTTTTGCCGCTCTTGTCTACGCAGTAGCGTACGTGACCAAATGGGCGTTTACACATTTGGCGGTTATCTACCGTCGTCTCTCCCAGTTGCTCCAAGTCAGAGGTCTTTGAAAATCAGCCTTAAATTTGTGTCTTGTTTGTGGTTGACGAGTGTGAGAAAATGAGTGAGTTAATAGACAATGGGTTGTTAATATCATTTGTAGAACAGAGGCTAGATTT